>NC_133618.1:576493490-576545990 GCF_048593235.1 Sminthopsis crassicaudata
TAATCTTGTCTACATTAGTTTTCTTTGTACAAAAATGTTTTAACTTAACATAATCAAAATTATCTACTTTATGATCAATAATAATTTCTAGTTCTTCTTTGGTCACAAATTACTTCTTCCTCCATAGATCTGGGAGGTCAACTATCCTAATGCTCTTCTAACTGTCTATAATATCATTCTTTATGTCTAGATCATGAACCCATTTTGACCTTATGTTGGTATATGGTGTTAGGTGTGGGTTAATGCCTAGTTTCTGCCATACTAGTTTCCAATTTTCCCAGAGGAGTTTGTGAAATAGTGAATTCTTATCCCAAAAACTGGGGTCTTTGGGTTTGTTAAACACTAGATTGCTATAGTCATTCACTATTTTATTCTGTGAACCTAACCTACTCCACTGATCAGCTGCTCTATTTCTTAGCCAGTACCAAATGGATTTGATGACTGCTGTTTTATAATATAGTTCTAGATCTGGTACAGCTAGACCACCTTTATTTGCTTTTTTCCCCCTCGAAATTCTTGACCTTTTGTTTTTCCATATGAATTTTGTTGTTATTTTTTTCTAAATAGTTTAAATATTAAAATAGTTTCTTGGGAGTCTGATTGGTATAGCACTAAATAAATAAATTAGCTTAGATAGTATTTTCATCTTTCTTATATTCACTCTACTTATCCAAGAGTACTTGATATTTTTCCAGTTGTTTAGATATGACTTTATTTGTGGGGAAAATGTTTTGTAGTTTTACTCATATAGTTCCTGATTTTCCCTTGGCAGATAAGATTCCCAAATATTTTATACTATTGACAGTTATTTTAAATGGAATTTCTCTTTGTATTTCTTGTTGTTGAATTTTGTTAGTGATGTATAAGAATGCTGATGATTTATGTAGATTTATTTTGTATTATCCAACTTTGCTAAAGTTGTGGATTATTTCTTTTTTTTAATCCTAGCAATTTTTATTTATATTCTTTTTATTATTATAGCTTTTTATTTACAAAATATTTGCATGGGTAATTTTTCAACATTAACCCTTGTAAAACCTTCTGTTTTAACTTTTCCCCTCCTTCCCCCTACCCCTCCCCTAGATGGCAGGTAGTCCAATACATGTTAAACATGTTAAAGTATATGTTAAATGCAATATATGTCTACCTATTTATACAGTTATCTTCCTGTACAAGAAAAATCGGATTTAGAAAGAAGGCAAAAATAACCTGAGAAAAAAACCAAAAATGCAAGCAGACAATAACAGAAGGAGTGGAAATGCTATGTTGTGGTCCACACTCATTCCCCAAAGTTCTTTCGCTGGGTGTAGCTGGTTCTCTTCATTACTGAACAATTGGAACTGATTTGGATCATCTCATTGTTGTCCATCAGAATTGATCATCATATAGTATTGTTGTTGAAGTGTATAATGATCTGCTGGTTCTGCTCATTTCACTTAGTATCAGTTCATGTAAGTCTCTCCAGGCCTCTCTGAAATCATCCTGCTGGTCATTTCTTACAGAATAATAATATTCCATAACATTCATGTAAAAGTTATGGATTATTTCTAATAATTTTTTAGTTGATTCTTTAGAATTCTCTAAGTATACCATCATATCATCTGCAAGGAGTGATAATTTGGTTTCCTCATTACCTACTCTAATCCTTTAATCTCTTTTTCTTCTCTTATTGCCAAAGCTAGCATTTCTAATACAATATTGAATAGTAGTGGTGATAGTGGGCAACCTTATTTCACCCTTGATCTTACTGAGAATGGTTCTAGTTTATCCCCATTACAAATGATGCTTGCTGATGATTTTAAATAGATGCTACTGACTATTTTAAGGAAAAGTCCATTTATTCCTATACTCTCTGGTGTTTTTAATAGGAATAGGTGTTGGATTTTATCAAATGCTTTTTTTTGCATCTATTGAGATAATCATATGCTTTTTGTTAATTTAGTTATTGATATAGTCAATTATGCTAATAGTTTTCCTAATCTTGAACCAGCCCTGCATTCCTAGTATAAGTCCTATTTGGTCATAGTATATTATCTTGGGGATGATTTTCTGTAATCTCTTTGCTAATGTTTTACTTAAGATTTTTGCCTCAATATTCATTAGGGAGATTGGGCAATAATTTTCTTTCTCTGTTTTCATTCTACCTCGTTTGGGTATCATAAAAGGAATTTAGTAGGAGTCCTTCATTCCCTATTTTTTCATATAGTTTATATAGTATTGGAGTTAATTGTTCTTTAAATGTTTGGTAGAATTCGCATGTAAATCCATCTGATCCTGGGGATTTTTTCTTTAGGAATTGATTAATAACTTGTTTTCATTTTCTAAAATTGGACTATTTAAGTAATTTATTTCCTCTTCTGTTAATTGGGGAAATCTATATTTTTGTAGGTATTCCTCCATTTTGCTTAGGTTATCAAATTTATTGACATAAAGTTGAGCAAAATAATTCCTAATCAGTGCTCCAATTTCCTCTTCATTGATGGAAAGTTCTCCCTTTTCATTTTTGAGACTAACAATTTGATTTTCCTCTTTCCTTTTTCTAATCATATTAACTAAAGGTTTATCTATTTTGTTGATTTTTTTCATAAAACCAACTCTTAATTTTATTAATTCAATAGTTTTTTTAACTTTCAATTTTATTAATCTCTCCTTTTATTTTTAAAATTTCAAGTTTGATATTTGATTGAGGGTTTTTAATTTGTTCTTTTTCTAGCTTTTTTAGTTGAAAGCTCAATTCTTTTATCTTCCTTTTCTTTATTTTATGCTAGTAAGCATCTAGAGATATAAAATTTCCCCTAACTATTGCTTTGGCTACATTCCACAAATTTTGGTATCTTGTCTCATTATTGCTATTCTCTTGGATGAAATTATTGATTGTATCTATGATTTGCTGTTTCACCCTTTCAAGAAATATTGTCTTTTACCTAGTTAAAAAATTCATTCTGGGAAGAGAAGACTCAGGGTTTCTTGGCAAAACAGAAACAATTGCTATTTATTTTCACTCTAAGGCATTAGAGTTCAAATAATGGCCAAATGAGGCCTGGCCTATTGTTGGCCAAACAATGAGAGATAGAACTTTGTGAATGTAAGACAAGGTCCTTAAAAAAAAAATCCAGCCCATAAACCCCAAGATATCTTGTGAGATTTTAGTGATCAAAATTTATTTTCCTTTGTGCAGAGCACCCACAGGTAAGGATATGATTCCTCTATTTTATTTTGTTTATTTACTTATTGCTGAGCTAATTGGAGTTAAGTGACTTGCCCAAGGTCACATAGCTAGGAAGTGTTAAGTGTCTGAGATCAAATTTGAACTCGGGTCCTCCTGAATTCAGGGCTGATGCTCTAACCACTGTGCAACCTAGAAGCCCAAGGATATGATTCCTTATGTGGGTAGAGGAAGAGGAGAGAATGAGCACAGGGAAGGAAGGAAGGAAGGAAGGAAGGAAGGAAGGAAGGAAGGAAGGAAGGAAGGAAGGAAGGAAGGAAGGAAGGAAGGAAGGAAGGAAGGAAGGAAGGAAGGAAGGAAGGAAGGAAGGAAGGAAGGGTGAGTTGCTTTGCTTGACTGAAACTGGCCATTTGGGTCTCCACTGAGGAGGCTGCTACTACTTATGGATTATTGTTTGTTTTTAGTTCTCAAAAAGTTCAGTGACATCAGGAAGGTGATGTTAATGACATACCAGTGAATTGGATTTAAGTAAGGAAGAACTGTGCAAAGTCACCAGTCTCACTTTCTTTTCCAGAGCCATCTGGATCTGGTAGCCAGATATAAATCTGGACTACTTGAGATGACCTTGGATGCAGTGGAAGATTAACAAGGGGGAAATCAGCTCAAAGAGAAACACAGCCAGTCAAAGCTTCATGCCAGTTAGCAGTGGGATCAGGTCTGTGAGTAGGCTCTGCAGTGTTAGCCTGAGTAAGTTAGAGACACAGTTGAAAAAAAAAGAGAAAATCCACAGAATACTGTGAATCTAAGATATCTGTCCCCTGGTGACTCCAACCTGTGAATACAAGTTTGGAGATATTTCTAGGGAGATACTACATTAGTTAAAGCAACAACAAAACCCAACAACATCATTAAGATAATTTCAGTGTTTCCACCAACAACATCTGCATGATAGAATAATTCTTACACAAAAAACTGTTGTGTCTCAAAGAGGACCATGGCATCAGGGAGGTGATGCCCTGACATAGAAGTGAATTGGAATTAAATGAAGAAGGGCTGTCATCAGTCTCACTTTCTCCTCTGGAGCCATCTGGATCCAGTGGCAAGATATAAATTAGGATGACTAAATCTGGTCACAAAGAATTGTAGAGGACAAACTATAGAGAGGACATCAATAAGATTTTCAACATTAAATTAATAGACTTTCATTTTAATAACTTCAATGTAAATATAGGCAGAGGGAAGAGCTGAAAACAATAAGTCCAAGAATATGCTTAGGATAATGAGAAGAAAGAGACCCAAGGCTTGTTAACTATAGAGAAGTCTTATGTCTAACACAAGTGCTTAGAGAATAAAGCTTTTAAGACACTGGCCATAGACACCAAATAACATCACACCAAAGAAATGAAATTTATTTTAATTGAGGCAATCACTGATTGTCTGTGCTAAAATCCTTTCTGAATTATCTCTATACAATCAGAATCTCAGTTTATTAAAGTGAAGTATAAAATCACACTATTTAAAAGAAGAAAAATGAGAAGATATGATACCAAGAATATAAACTATCACCATTTCTGTGGAAATTTAACATATATGTACAGTAGTTTTTTGGACTCAATTTCCCAATTCGCCCTGCCCTGGATGGTAGAGTCTCTAGAGGGGTTACACTCATAGAGAATTCTAAGGGATCCTTGTGGATGCCTATCTTCCTAAACACTAGCTCATGAACCCTACCAATAGGGAAAGACAATACCCAACTCCAGAACTTCAGCTTCTCTCTCTAGATGGTTTTTACAAAGTTCATTATGAAATTTTATTTTACATAGAATTAATATATTCAAATGTCCCACCTTTTCTAGGGTATGGAATATTTATTTTCCCTTTGAAGCTTTTCCCCTTTACTTTGAAGTATCTCTGTCTTAAGATTTTTCTGAAGTCTCAGTGGAGCATGCTCCCATCTTTATTTTATAAAATATGTGCCACAACAAGAGGGACAAATTAGCTTAGAAACTTTCTAAGCCTTCAAATAATTCATCTTTTTGCTAAACAGAGAGAAATGGCAGCCAAGGGAAACACAATTTAAAACATAAACTCATTTGCAAACTGTTACAGAGGATCATGATGTAAGATTATGAACAGAAGCACAGGATCAAGAAACAAAAGAAAGTTTGTCAGAAAAATTAATTAAAGCTGTTCTTCCTAAGAACAATGAGGCATGGATAAAATTGGGGAAAAGGGAAACAACACATGAAAAATGGAAGACACATTTATATTTGTAATTCAAAATTTATTTACTTTTAAAAATTCATAATTGATGTACTTTGCTTTTTAAAGCATAATCACTTATCGATAAACCTGCCACCACCACCATCAGCTATTATCTATTATCACCTTGATTTTCAAACTGCTTCCACCACCTCTATCAAAATACAAGAAAAATGTCTGCTTTGGTCCTTGGAACCGCCATTGTTCATTGCATTTGATCACTAAATATTTATTAATAATGAATAAGTTACTTTTTCCTTCAAAGACAGTAGAATTGCCGCACACACTTGGACTCCTGTCATTGTCCTGACTTTGTGTAATTTGATTAATGTTGATAAGCATTAATTATTGACTATGTTCCAGGCTTTTGAAAAGAAGAAAAACAACAATGAAATAATTTCTGCCAGGACATAACATGTACAAGGAAAATTAAATTAAAGAGATATGCAAGGTAATTTCTAAAGAGAGAGCAATGCCAAATGAAAAGAAAGGGATCAGTTTCCAATGAAAGGTAGCCCTCTAATGGAACTTCAGAGTGTTTATGGATTTTAGGTGTTGGACAATGTAGCTGAAAGGTGGAATGTATACCGAACAGCAATTGGGGTGATTTATTCAAAACATAAAGTCTATGAAAGAGAAACAAAAACAGTAGCCTGGAAAGGTAGGCAGTGGCCATATTGTTTTGTTTTGGGAGTGAGAAGGTAATTGAGGTTAAATGGCTTGCCCAGGGTCACAGTGTCTGAGTTTAGATTTTCCTCACTCCAGGGCCAGTGCTCTATCCACTATGCCATCTAGACACTCTTGCAGTGGCTTTGAAAACCAACCAGAGAGTTTTTATTTTAGTCCACAGATAGGAGAGAATTTATGGTGTTTCTGGAGTTTGGAAGTGTCCAGGTTTGCACTTCCATAATATCAATTTGGCAGCAATGTGAAGAATGGGTTGGAGAACAGAGATACTGGAGGCAGGAAGGACAAATAAGAAGCTGCTATAATAGTCCAGGCAAGAAGGATCAAGATCCTGAACTTAAGTGGTGACTGTGTGAAAGGAGAAAAAAAGATAGGTGCAAAATATATTTTGTTTGGAACTGTGTCCCCAAAGTTACCAAACTCTTTGTATCCCTTGACCCAGTGATATTAAATATACTTCTATACCTCAAAGACACAAATAAAGAGGAAAAGAACCCATATGTCAAAAATATTTATAGCTGTTCTTTTTGTAAAGGAAAAGAATCAGAAACTAAGGCATGCCATCAACTGGAAAATGCCAGAACAAATTATGGCATATGAATTTAATGAAATGCTATAAGAAATGATGGAAAAAATGGTTTTAGAAAAAACTGGGAAGACTTGTATGAACTGATTCAGAGTGAAGGGAACAGAGCCATGAGAACAATTATACAATCACCATATTGAAAATATACAACTTTTCCAAGACAATGCCAAAGGACTCATGAAAAATGCTATATGTCTCTAAAGAGAGAATTGATGAACTCTGAGAATTGATGCATAATTTTTAAACTGTCATTATGTTTCTTGCTTTTTTTTGAAACATGGCTAATATGGAAATATATTTTGCATAACTTTACAAGTGTAATTGATTTATTTTTTGCCTTCTCAATGTATAAGGGAGGGGAGTAGAGGGAAAGAGAACTCCATTCTTTTTTAAAGAAAAGACAAACCATTTTGAAAGATTTATGAACTCAGATCGACACAATGATTAGCTTTGGTTACAGAGGATTTATGATAAAAGAGACTACCTATCCCCTAACAGAGAAGTAATGGATTCAAATTGCAAAATGAGACATATATTTTTGAGTATGGCCAATGTGGGAATTAATTTTATTTGTTTATACATATTTGTTAGGTTTTTTTTTAAAAAACTGGATGGAAAAGTTGGACAGAAAAATAAATGCTTGCTAGTTGAAATTTTTTTAATTTTAGAAATAGAATTGATAAGGCTTGTTAACAAAAAAAGTTGAGAAAGAATAAATAAAAAATAACTAGCATTTGCAAAGCATTTTAAGGTTTACAAAGCTTTTTATACATATTTTCTCAATTGATTCTCACTTAATGCTAGGAAATAGATGCTATTCTTACCCCTAATTTGCAGATGAGGAAACTGAGGCAGACAAGTTAAATGATTGACCTTGAGTCAAACAATTAATGACTTGGATAAGATTTGAACTCTTTTTCATAATTCCAAACCCTGTGATCTATTCATTTCACCATCCAGTAAATTGATAAATAAATAGGGTAGAATGTCCCTGAGGATGCAAACCTGGGTTATGCAAATCTCAATAGAAACCGACAAGTTAAAAAAAATGGAAGCATGCTAAGTTTGAGATACAGAACATTTGGTTTTAGATGCATAGCAGAATTCAGGGAAAGGATGGAATTGGATAAATGTATATATCAAAGACATCTATATAGAAGAGATAGTTAAATCCATGGGTGTTGATAAAAATCACTAAAAGAATGTTACATGAAGAAGCAGAAGCTGAATAAAGAAAATGAAGACTGGAGTGAAATACCAGATCTATATAAATATAGGAAGCTCCTTCAAGAAATAACATATTTTTGAAGGTATTGAAGGACCAATTCTCAAGACAAAATGCTATCATTTGAAAAATGTTGCTACCCAAAAAGCTGATGGAGAGATAATCAATAAATACTGATCTAGATGCCTTCCTTACCTTTATGAAGAAAATTTCCACACATAGCAAGGGTATGCCCAGCGAGAATATGAGAAGGGACTAGACAAGCTTTTGCATATAACATCCTATAGCTGACTACAACTTCATAATCACTCATATTATTTAAAAGGTAGGAAGAATAGAAGATCCCACCATTGTGGGATTATTTGTTAACTCTAAAAAAGCATTTGATTTAGTGGAGCAAAATGCTTCCTTTAAGGCTCTCCAATAAGGTGTCTATCATGTATAGGTGAAGCTCTTAGAAGATAACTTGAAAGATACAAGGGAGATAATTTTTTTCTATTGTCCCTTATTAATATCAAACAAGGAAGAAAACAAAGAAATATATGGTCACAAAAGGTTTTTTGTCACTGTTGTGGAAGAGTTATCCAGAGTTCAAATACGAGAGGTATTTCCTATAGATCAGGGACTTACCTCATGTATAAGTGTCAGGATTTTAATGTCTATGAATGGGAATGGGAAAAACAATCTTTATGTATAATTAAATTCAGTATAATAATCATTTCTATTTTGTTATATGTATTCAAAAACATTATTCTGAGAAGAGGCCCATAGATTTCACAAACTGAAAGTGCGGTACATGGGCAAAAAAAGTTACAAAGCTTTGCTCCAACATTTATCATTATCTTTTCCTATCACCTTAGCCAATATGAAAGGTGTGAAATAGTATCTCTGAATTGTTTTAATTCGAATTTATCCACACAATAGTGATTTAGAACTTTTTTTTCATATAACTATAGATGACTGTAATTTTTTCATCTAAAAATTGTCTTCATATCCTTTGATCATTTATCTGTTGGTGAATGACTTGTATTTTTATAAATTTGACACAGTTCTTTATATATTTTAGAAATGAGATCTTTATCATAAATACTAGCTGTAAAGATTTTTTCCCAGCTTTGTACTTCCCTTTTAATCTTGTTTCTGTTGGTTTGTTTATGCAAAATCTTTTTAATTTAATATAATCAAAGATATCCATTTTATCTTTTATGATGTTCTTTAGTTTTTTTTGGTCATAAATTCCTCCATTCTCCAAAGATGTGACAGATAAATTATCCCTTGTTCTCCTAATTTGTTTATGGTATTGTCCTTTATGCCCAAATCATGCATCCCATTTTGACCTTATTTTGGTATGGGGTGTGAAATGTAGATCTATGTCAAGTTTCTGACATATTATTTTCCAGTTTCCCCAGCAATTCTTGTCAAATAGTGAGTTCTTATTCCAGAAACTGGAGTTTGAAGGTTTATCATATATTAGATTGCCATAGGCTTTGATTATTGTGTGGTGTGTATCTAATCTATTCCACTGATCCACCACTCTATTTCTTAGCCAGGACCAAATGATTTTGATGACTGCTGCTTTATAAAATAGTTTTAGATTTTAGGGTAGAAATTACTAATGTAACAGGGCCAAGCCCAGACTTATGGTTATATGCAGAATGCATGGCTAATGCAGTTCCCATGTGGCTTTAGAACATGTGCAGACATTTTAAAGCTGATTCCAATCAGCCACATGGTGAAGAAATGGACTTTTGATTGTTTGCTGAGCTGCTGGTAGATGCATTCAAAAGACACTAAACAGTCAAAACCAGTCTTTTTCTCTCTGCTGCTTGTTTGCCTTTAAGATAGAGATGTTCTATAAGCCTCTCTCTTTCTGAATGGTAAAGGCCTGGACATCCTTCCATCCTCACCTGGAGTCAACATGTGTCTTGTGAATATGGGTCTCTGTTCTGTGTGTTCTTTTCTTCTTTCCCATTTTAAGCCAAAAATATTAGCTATGGCTTCAGCCATATGAACTTTGAAAGGTTAGAATGACAAACCATTAGGGTCTGAAAGCCGGAATCTATGACTGAATTTGCAAACAGCTATTCTGAACAACCTGATCCTGTCTGAGCCAGTTTAGATCAAAGCTATTCAAAGAAAAGTTAACTACATTTGATTCATTTATCAGTTATGCTGAATTTAGAAGCTGACTTTGTGGAACAAATACTTTATAGAAATTTAAGTATGAGACCATTTTCCCCCAAGGATGGATGTGTTTATAAAGAATACTTTATCCTTAGGTGGTGGGAGGAAGTGTTTGTAATTTCTATTCTTGCTATGACTTCTCTAAGTATCCTGTAAAAAAAAAAAAAAAATTAAACATCCTCTGTAAACAAATAAACAAAGCTTTGTGATGTTAATTGATTAAATGATATCAGTGTGCTAATCACTGGTAAATTATATTAAAGAGAACACATTAAAATGGAGGCTTGAGTTGATTGCATACCTAACTTCTCAGAGGTACCTTTAGATCTCCAAAAGGGAAAATATATATTTGCTCAGGGAACTGAGTCTTCAGAGGGGGAATCTCAATAAGGGTGACTAACATGAGATGTAATAAAACATGGAGGTAATAACAAAGTTGATATAGTCAAGTAAGCTAATAAGTTTCCTAAAATTGAACCAACCCAGTGCATTCCTGGTATAAATCCTACTTAGCCATAGTATATTATGCTGTGGAATTGCAAGGTTATATGTATAAGAGAACACTTACGCTAAACCTTGAAGGGATTCTAAGAAGTGAAAGGTTGGAGGGAGGTGGAGTTAAGATGTTAGTAGCTGAGAATAGTCCAGTTGAACTCCGCAACCAAACTCTTTCAAAGAGATTGGAACATGCAACAGACTGATGAATTCTGATGGAGAAATACAAGAAGTTACAGTGAGCTATATTTTTTCAGTGCAAGTTGATATAGAGAGATAGAGTGAGGAAAAGGGAGCTGGCAGATTGAGAGATGTGGAACAATTATTATGGGAAAAATTAATTAAGCTATTAGTGAATATACCCAAGGACCCATTTGATGTTAAATAGCACAAATGTGGATCTAGTCAAAACGATTTTGTGATTTCTTCCATAATTATTTGGCATTTAAATCCTACTATATGTTGTTTAGGAAACACACCTGAAACAGGGTGAGACATTCAAACTAAAAGTAAAAGGGTGGAGCAGAATCTATTATGCTTCAGGCAAAACCAAAAAAGCAGGAGTAGCCATCCTCATCTCAGATCAAGCAAAAACAAAAATTGATCTAATTAAAAGAGATAAGGAAGGGCATTATATCCTGCTAAAGGGCAGCATCAATAATGAAGCAGTATCAATATTAAACATATGTGCACCAAGTGGTGCAGCATCTAAATTCTTAAAAGAGAAATTAAGAGAGCTGCAAGAGGAAATAGATAGCAAAACTATAATAGTGGGAGATCTCAACCTTGCACTCTCAGAATTAGATAAATCAAACCACAAAATAAATAAGAAAGAAGTCAAAGAGGTAAATAGAATACTAGAAAATTTGATATGATAGATCTTTGGCGAAAGCTAAATGGAGACAGAAAGGAGTACACTTTCTTCTCAGCAGTTCATGTAACCTATACAAAAACTGATCATATACTAGGGCATAAAAACCTCAAAATCAAATGCAGTAAGGCAGAAATAGTAAATGCATCCTTTTCAGACCATAATGCAATCAAAATAACATTTAATAAAAAGCCAGGGGAAAATAGACCAAAAAATAATTGGAAACTAAATAATCTTATACTAAAGAATGATTGGGTAAAACAGCAAATCATAGAAATTATTTGGCATTTAAGGAGTACACAATGAAAGTTCTAGATAGTAGGAATAGTCCATGGTTGAGTGTTAACAGGGTGTGCTGGCAAATATTTAACAACCAACTTTCCAAAAAAAAAAATCACATCACACGTTAATATTTAATCCCCATAATTAACATTTTCATCATTCCCTTTTTAAATACAGATCAGTTGAACAATAAATCAAGCCTGCTATATAGTATATGTTAATTTCAGATGTGTAAATTTTTACACTAAAAATTGTTATATTGAACTGTTGGAAGCTGGTACAGTTGGCTCTAGCATAGCCCTGAGTATTATTAGGATGAAAACATTGGAAATTTCAAGGGATTTTCATCTGAATAACTCAGGAGACTTTTCCTTTCTTTTCCCTTTTTCCCAACCTTTCCTCCTCTCCTTTTCTTCCTCCCACCCTCCCACTCTCCTTCCCCCATCCTTCCTTCCTTCCTTCTTTCCTTCCTTTCTTCCTTCCTTCCTTCCTTCCTTCCTTCCTTCCTTCCTTCCTTCCTTCCTTCCTTCCTTCCTTCCTTCCTTCCTTCCTTCCTTCCTTCCTTCTTTCCTTCCTTCCTTCCTTCCTTCCTTCCTTCCTTCCTTCCTTCCTTCCTTCCTTCCTTCC
The DNA here is from genome assembly GCF_048593235.1 of Sminthopsis crassicaudata. Lineage (NCBI taxonomy): Eukaryota > Metazoa > Chordata > Mammalia > Dasyuromorphia > Dasyuridae > Sminthopsis > Sminthopsis crassicaudata. The sequence goes on from NC_133618.1 coordinate 576,505,876, forward strand.
TTCCTTCCTTCCTTCCTTCCTTCCTTCCTTCCTTCCTTCCTTCCTTTCCTTCTCTCTCTCTCTCTCTCTCTCTCTCTCTCTCTCTTGTTTTTTTGAATTCCAGAATTTAAAGCAATATATTAAGGGTGTTTCAGCTTAAGGGAACCAGACCTAGGTATTCCCTACCTGTTTCAAGTCCAAATGGCCAGCTTGAAATTTACAGGAGTGTTTCCAGCCATAAGGGACTGAGGGACTGGTAAGTATTGTGTGATAACAGAGTCTTCTAAATGGCTTGGAAGCTTAAAGACCTGATGACTCAAGGATTGGTTGCTGAGCCATAACTAAATAGGAGATAAACTGCCCCTTTATCAATCTCTTTCAGATTGCCCCCAACAGAGCCAGGAGATAAGCAGTCAGGTGGCCACGGTGGCTAAGCACATGGCCACGTGTCCCCTTTGCATTTTCTGAGAAGACCCAGAAACAATGATAAGAAAGAAGTGTCCAGACAACCCAGTGAATTTGAGAGATCCAGAGATCCCATTAGAAGTCACAAAAAACTGCATCACCCTTTACAGTGGAGAATATTGGCAATGAATTCTAAAGAACTATAGAGTCCAGCTGAGCAGTTTGCCTAAAAGAGAGCTATACACACAAAGAGAATTTCATGAGCACTCCATAGAGAAAAGTATTTCCAATGGATGATTTGTGTTATTCCTTTACTATATATATTCTCTAATTACCATTGTACTCTAATTTTAAACCCACTTTCCCCACAAATTGTATATTTGTAGAAGAATGTATCCCAGCATTTGTGAGGGAAGAAAGATTTTTTTTTTTTTTTAACCACGTATTCTTGCCATACTTTCTTAGTAAATAAATGCCTTGTCTGGCTGGTTGATTAATGGAAAACACATGGATGGGGATCCATAAGAACAGTGTAGAAACTCAGCTCCTTTAGCCTACCTCTAAAACACTGAAGATAGTAGTGGTCAGCTATATGTTTGGAAACCTTAGAGAGAGACAGACAGACAGACAGAGGGACAGACAGAGATAGACAGACAAGCAGAGACAGAGACAGACAGAGACAGAGAGAGATAGAGACACACAGAGAGAAATAGAAACAGAAACTTTGTTACAGAAAAAAAAAATTCTAGTTTACCACAATTGCTCTTATCCTTTTAGAGTTCATTTAAGATCTTTTTAGGGGATGAAGTAGTAAAGAAATTAGGGCTTACACAGTGCCTGAGTCAGGTAGTAGTCACAATAGTCACTTAATATTGTTTATTGACTACTGACTAGCAAGCCTTAGCAGTCACAGACCTTTGAAGCTATCTGGGACCTTACAGCACATTATTTCTTTTACAATTCAGGAAACTGAAACCAAAAGAGGGGAAATCATTTGCCCAAGATCATACACTTAGCAAGTAACAGAGTAAGGATCTGAATCCAAATCCCACAGGTTCCTTGTTCTATTGTCAAGTTTGAGGCGTTCTCTTTTCTCAGATCCATCAAAATCAAGCCAAACTAACAACTTAGAACAAAACGAACATAGTCTCACTATATGCAGGGCCCTCCTCGAAAGGGATTGTATTTTTCTGTTTGTTTTTAAACTTTATTTCTAGCCTCACTCAAGGGGTTCTGATTAGCTTACATGGGACTCCTCCTGTGTCTCTTAGGTAACCTCCCCTCTCCACCTTCGCTCGGTTTCCTAGGCAGCCCTCCCTCTCATTTTAAGGCTTCATCTCTTTGGCAACTCCTGACTCTTGGATGGTTTCTGGGCTCAGTCGTCCGAAGTTAAGGCCATCAGATCCGTCTACGCCCTTACTCTGACCGACCGCGGACGTCAGTAGTTCATAGGCCTTGCAATGGTACTCCCGTCCAGGCCATTCTTCCTACGGATTCTGCACACTCTGCACATTTACCTTTTCAAAACCCGCGGGCTTCCTCGGTCCCACCCCCTTGGCGCAACTAGGGAGCGAGATTGTCCGTCCCCACTCAGCTCCGCCTCCAATTTTCTAGCTCCACCCATTCCGCTGCGGAGCACCAGTACTTCCCCGCCCCCTCCACATCTGGCATTTTTTTTATGCCCCACCACCAGAGAAGCCGGTCAGTCCAGGGAATTACATAAATAACTCATATTTCTGTGGCACTTTAGAGTTAGCTAAGAGCTTTCTTCACAAAACCTCCCCTTGAGGCAATTCAATTCAATTCGGTTCAATTCAACGAGCATTAATATTGTTACTGTCCACCAAATGCAGATAGCGTGCTAGGGACAAAAAGAAGAGACAAAAAGGTGACAAATCCCTAATTTCAAATATCTTTCATCTGTCTGCGGATGAGTAAAATTTTCCTGACTCCAAGGCCAGCCCTGTTTATCCACTTCTCCATGTTGCTTTTCCCTCTAGAATACCTACAGAACAAATGCAAAATAATTTTAGTGGGGGTGCTATGGAGAAAAGCACAAGAACCAGGAGAGAGCAATCAGGAAAGGCCTTCTATAGAAAGGAGCACCTGAAGTGCGCTTTTGAAAAAAGATAGTGATTCTAATAGGTCATCTTCTAAAGAGGGGAAAAGAAGGGCAGAGTCAAAGAATTTGGGGGAACATGAATATTCTAGGCCACTTTTAGCATGGCTGTGAAATCAATCTGGAAAAATAGGTTGGGATCTGATTGTGAAGGGCTTGTGTCAGTGATCTTTATATGTTATTCTCCGGACTATAGGGAATCAGTGAAACTTCTTGAGCTGGTATGACATGCTTAGATATGTGCTCTAGAAATAATTTGTGCTTACTGTCTAGGGGAAGAAGGTAGTGAAGGAGGGAGGGGGAAAATGTGAAACTCAAAAAAATTTTTTCTAAAGAATGTTGAAAAGTTGTAATTTTACATGTAATTGGGAAAAACAAAATATTAAAAAATAAAAAAATAGAAATAACATTTGACTGATGTGGAAAATGAACTGGAGAAGGGAGAAACTCAGTTCTCAGACTAGAAGTGTTCAGGTAAGAGGTAATAAAGGCCTAGACTAGAATGGTGAGGAGCAGTTGATGAATACAAGAGATCTTGTGGAAATAGAATCATTGAGAACTTGACACATGATTGGATGCTGGAGTTAGAAACTGAAAGATAGCTTGAGATTTCAAAACTAGGTGAGTTCAATGACAGTGGAAGTGACAGCAGTGACCTCTACAGATGAGGACATTGAGGCTGGATAGAAGCGTGATCTCCCCAGTAGAATGCTAAATGGTTTGTAGGAATTCAGACCCGGATCAAGGTCCTCACTGCACCACACAGTTCGACGATTCTTTAACTTCTGCGTCTTCCGAGAGGTCTCACCTCTCATTTTTCCTCTTCTTTCCTCCCTTCCCCTCCCTTCCTCCTTCTATAGGAGGCGGGACCCAAGCGGAACTAACAGCTCTGGTGCTCGAACTCCAGTGTCGCTGCTCCCGTGTAGCTGAACTTCTCTTCCCCCCGACCCTGCTCCCCACTTTCATGTGTTTCTAGTTTTCTTCAGTACACCCGCCAGCCCCAGCCCCCGGCGCCACGGTGGCGCTGGCTGTGGTTGTGACAGGGTCCCCACCCTCACTATCCCAGCAGCCTGTAATCAGGAGCCCAACTGACGTACAGCTGGGGGCCAGCCCGTTTTTCCCGCCCCCGCTTTGGTTTAGTCCGACTGGATTTTAATTCCCTTGAGATGGTGGAGGCCATCGCACCTGCTCGGCAACCTGGCCGGATGTGTATAGGAAGAAGAGAAGGGGAGGACTGGAGAGAAGTGGATCAGATGTGTTAGAGACAGTTGTGAGTTCTGGATTTACCAGTTTTTGGCTCCTTCCCTTGGGTAGGGAAGAGAAGAACAATATGAAGTTGGGGCTGGGGCTAGGGCTGGGGCTAGGGAGGGCGATGGAGGTTTAAGAACTTTTACTCCCTGTTCAGTTGTGTTAGTCCAAGCTATGGGAAAGGCACAGAGGCAGACTTGATCTGGAAGGCTTGAAACACCTGAGCCCCTGTCCCATCACTATTGTGGGGAAAGTGACTCAGGCTGGCCTAACTTATGATCAGGAGCACTCAACAGTGAGTTCTCCCAGGCTGGTAGTTTTTCTTTAGGAACCTCTCAGGCCCTCAGTCTTGGTTTCATCCATCCCATTCTTTTTCCTTCCTCAATATTCCAACCTCTCGATCTTCCCCAACGTGCAGTCTTCCCCAGTACATCTCTGCCCCAAACCTTCAGTTTCTCCCAGCCTTCCAATATCCCAACACCTCGGTGTTAAAAGCTTCCTGTCCCCGATTCTTGCAACCTCACAGTCTATTCTTCCAGGTCCTCAGCCCGAGTACATTGACTTCCCTATCCTATAATCAGCCGCTCAGGGGGCCAGTCTCTCTAATCCTCCGTTTCCCAGTCTCATGCGCCTTCTTCCCGGTTAGTGTTATCTTGTCTCCCAGTTCCGCAGTCCTCAGACCCCACCTCCCTAGTTCCTCCCCCAGCAACCACAACCCCCGGAAAACAATGTCCAGCTCCCGGCCTCGGCTCTCCTACTCCCATCCTCTCTCTGAAGCCATAGAGTGTCGGGTTACAACGCCTTGGCTCACTCACTGTAACCTTGGGCCGTTTGAGGCTAGGGGCGGGAGGTGGGGGTGACCAGCTGGGTCTGTGTGGCTGCGAACAGGAGGCCTTAGTGCGGGGGGGAGGGGGAAGTTGGGCGCAGAGAGGGGGGCGACGTCGCTAGGGCGGGGAGAAGGGGCGGAGGAGCTGCTTTCACAAAGTCGTCCTCAGGGCTTCTTCAGAGAGCCTGGGGCCCAGAATCTAATTGGGTCTGAGGTCCTAAGAGACAGCGTTGTTTGCCGGAACGGGGTCCGAGCATCCCCACAAACCCTAGTTGCCAATCCCCTAGTTCCCCGGCTGGAGCTGCAGCTGTTATTTGGAGACCAAAAAGAAGGTGAGTGGGGGGGAGGGAGGGAGCCTAAAAGAATGGGGAGGGGGGTGACGGACGACGGAGTTAGTCGTGGCGCACAAGCGCAACTCCATCCTCTGTAGCTCTTTCACTTGTCTTCTCCTCCTCCACCCCACCCCCCAATCTTGCTCAGTCCTATTCGTGGCAGTGACAGGGAATTGTTCTCCCGACTGCACTCCCCCACCCCCAAAAGCAAACGCTAGGGAAGCAGAGCAGTTTCTTCTCCCTTTAAGTGGGTGAGTACTTTCTCTGACTAGGGACCGGAGGTCCCTGGTTTGTGACCTTAGAGGAAGCCAGAGACTTCTCGTGCTAGAGGTTTAGCAGAAACATCGAGTCCCTGGGAGTGAGGTGTGCAGGAAAGTGGGACACTGAGGCCTAATTTAGCCGTCATTTGAGATCGCTGAGGGAATGAGGAAGAAATCTTGAGATGAAATCGTTGAAAGGGATAGGGAAAAGGAGGCAGAGAGACAGGAGAAAAAAAGTTTGGAAGCAGAAGTTGTGGATTAGCATCAAAAAATGTTGGAATTTGGAGGCTGTGGATGGAACAAGAATAGATTTGGGGGGATCGGTGGGGGAGGGCAAATCTGAAGAATGGGGGGGCAAAGAAAGGAAAAGTGGGCCAAGGAAGACGGAATGAGGGGGAATCTGCCAAATTTTCTATTTGGCCCCTGACTTCTCTGACCCCTCTCCTCTTTCCCACAGTGTCCAAAAGGGTAATGTCTGGGACACAGAGGGCTGAGTGACAGGCTCCAGTGACCTCTGATAATGTCTCGGCAGCCAGTGGTCCTAGCCCCGGCCCTGGCGGTTCTCTTGCTCCTGCAGCCTCTGCCCCCCGCCAGGTCCCGTCCACCCTCAGGCGCTGACTACCTGCGGCGAGGCTGGCAACGGCTTCTGGACGAGGGAGAGGGCTGTGGGCCCTGCCGGCCGGAGGAGTGCCCGACGCCGCGGGGCTGCTTGGCAGGGCGTGTCTTGGACGCGTGCGACTGCTGCTGGGAGTGTGCGAACCTGGAGGGTCAACTCTGTGACTTAGACCCAGATGGGCATTTCTATGGGCGCTGCGGGGATCACCTGGAGTGCCGCCTGGACGCAGGCGGGGACATGCACCGCGGAGAAGTGCCCGAGCCCCAGTGTCTCTGCCGCTCTACAAGCCCGCTCTGCGGTTCCGATGGGCGCACCTACGCACAGATATGCAGTTTCCAGGAGGCCGCCCGGGCCTGGCCACAGGCCAACCTCAGTGTAATGCACCCTGGACCCTGTGAAGCCGGTACGGTTCCTTCGACCAGCCCCACCCCCCACTCGATCCCAGCACAGTCCTCTAATTGCAGAAAGGACTCAAATCTCCATCTCAAATCCAGAATGGGGAATCACTCTTAATTCTGCGCGGTGAAATCTCCTCTGCACCCCACCCCCACTTTGTACCTGGAAACTGCTCCACTCCATTAATTCCCTACCCTGGAACATACTTCCCTTTTAATCTTTTAGTTTCCTCCCCATATTCCAGACAGGAAACTTTAAATCCAGGCTTTAAGAACTCAGGTTCTGCTTCTCTCTTTGGACCATGACCCCTTCCTCTTCCTTGCCACTTTAGGGAGAGACTAGTGAATTTTACTCCATTGATTCTCTCCCCCCCTACCATGTCTACTCTCCCGTTTACCTCCCCCTTTAGCTTCAGATGAATGGTGCCAGGCTGAAGGTGCCCATCCATAGTACTGCATATTAGGTGCAGTGAAAGATCCATGGCCAATTATGCCAGAATATTCTGGGTGTGACGGACATACAGACAAACAAGCTGTGTCCTCAAATGATCTCAGAGACAGAGGATGGGGGGAGGAGGAGAAAGTGTAACCAGAGTCAACTTAGCTCCATTGTTCCTGGTATCCCTGGAGCTAGTGGGTAAGGGATGGGGGTGGGAGTGCAGCCAGGAAGGACTCCTAAGCCCTAAGACTTAAAGCTTGAAAAACAGGAGTAGAGGGGAAGACTCAAACAGCAAAGAGTCAGCTCCCGATTGTGTTATGAACTCCGTGCTGCCCCGACAGCCAGGGTTTGGCAAAAGGTGTGTGTGGGTGCTCCTCAGACTGCCCCCCACTCCCCTTCCTCAACCCATTCCAGCTCTAGGTTTGCTTTGGAGAATTTAGTGACTTTCTTTTCCAGAAGGGGGTTGGGCTCAGTGTTAGACTTGGCTGTGAGTCTACTGGCAAACAAACCCCAGGGGTCCGGGGCCCCCTCCTTTCCCCCTTCTAGCTTCCTGTCCCAGGGCCTCACTGGTGTCAAGTTTTCCCCTTGCCACATGGAAACCTGGAAGGGGAAGGGGGAGGGTTCTGAGCAACTCTGTGGGAACCTAGCCAGGTGTAAATGGGGGTAGAAGGCAGAAGTAACAGGGAGGGAGCAACCAGGATGGACTCATTCATTGGAACAGGAGAATGAATCCCAGAGCCATCATGGGAGTGTGTGTGTGTGTGTGTGTGTGTGTGTGTGTGTGTGTGTGTGTGTGTGTAAATGGTATGTTGGGAGTCAGAAAGCCTGGATCCTAAAGTATTTCCCATGACCTCATTCTCACCTATAGAACCCCAGATCCTGTCCCCACCTCGAGATGTGTGGAATGTGACTGGCCAGGATGTGATATTCGGCTGTGAAGTGTTTGCCTATCCAATGGCCTCCATCGAGTGGAGAAAGGATGGGACAGAAACATTGCTACCTGGAGATGATCCCCATATCTCTGTGCAGGTGGGGATATTAAAGTAGTGTGTGAGGCAAGAATACATCTCTTTAGAAAGGGGAGGCAATGATAGACCTCAGGTGGTCTGCTAAAGGATATAGGAAACAGACTTCATGGAAATGTGTGTGGAAAGGGGAAGATTCCATGTCTGCAGAGTGAGGAACAGATCCCATCTTTGGGAGAAGGGGCAAAAGAACATTTCATTTCTATAGGAGGGGACAGACTCCATCTCCAAGAAAGGAGTGGGGGTGGATTGAGGAAAAGGAGCAGACCTTTAAGGATGGAGAGAGCTCTGCAGAGGGATCTCTGGGGGGGGGGGGTGAGGTGAGGGAGCAGAGAGACACCTTCCACCAACTTCATGCTTTACTCCAGTTCAGGGGGGGGCCACAAAGATTCGAAGTGACTGGCTGGTTGCAGATTCAGGCTGTTCGAGTGAGTGATGAGGGTACTTACCGATGCCTTGCCCGAAATGCCTTGGGCCAGACCACAGCCCCAGCTAGCCTCACGGTGCTCACCTTGGGTAAGGCAAATATTCCTCTTTTTGCTCCTCCTTATCCGCCCAACCCCCTTTTTTGGTTCTCTATGTCCTGTATTAGATGCCATGGAGGACAAGTTATGGGATCTTCTTGGAGCTGATGATGGAATGGTCCTGGGAAAGGGGCGGGAAGCCACACCAAGTGTGCCCGAGTATGAATGTGTGCCTATTTCTGTGAATATATTTAGGTACCTAACCAGGTGCATTTGTGGAAAAACACAAAAAACCCTCCCTCTTTCCCTTGCTGATATACAGTGAGCTTTCCTTTATTCTTTGTTTTTTACAGATCAGCTGAACAACAAAAGCATCCCTCTACTTAACTCTTTGAGCCCGACTCTTGAAGAGGAGGCTGACAGTGAAGAGGGGGATGACTATTATTAGCCTACTGTGGCTCCCTAAAATAATGCTCCCCAAATGGTTCCTGGACCAGTTACCTCAGCTTGCTTGAGAAATGACCATTTCCTCTCCTCCCTTCCCAAATGATATGGGAAGTGGAAGGCTGGGGAGGATGTAGGACTTCTCCTGACTTCCATGAGCTGGAAACATACTAACCCCTTGGGATGGGGGTTAAGAGAAGTACTTTTAGTGACTGATTCCTATCTATCAGTCCAAAAAGGTGTTTTGGAGGAACAATGGTCCTTAACAGTCAGGGAACAAAAAGGTCTGGGTTGGTCCTTTATTGGAATGACCTAGATTCCAGGGGACCACAGATTTAAAGGTAAAGATGGCACACAGGTACATAACATGACTCTTAAGGAATCTGGGAAATAACCTAGCTCTGGAGCTGATGGTGATGACAGAAATGGAGACTCCTGGCTCCATCCTGAGTAGTTATCCAGACTGGTAGGCTTTAGCCAAAAGCCTGATGAAACCTTTTAATTCTCAAATTAGGGCAAAGGGAGAGAGATACTTTAGTCAGAGTGTGTTGAACCGCCCCTCCCCCCCAAAGTGCACAAACTATCTTCACTCCTTTGACTTTACCGATTCTGCTCCTTGCCAACATACTTTTCCTATCCAGCTTCTTTATCCTTTGTAGCAGAATATTCCCCCATGAAGCCTCTGTTCATACCAGAAGATGTTGTCTTATATCCCACTCCCACAAGTTGTGTTTTATAACTTATTTTCTGTGTCCATGTCATTTCTGCTATTGTCTGTATAGGTCTCATTTCTTTTGTTATTTGTGTAAATATTTTAACCCCTCTTACTAGATTGTGAGCTCTATATTAGACAAGGAAACCTTGATGTATAATTCACCTTTGTATTCTGATACATAAAATAATGTTCAACAAATATTTGTTGAATGAATATAGTGAATAGACGCAAACACAAAGGGAGATGCAAACACATGTCAGTAAATGTGCATATGTAAATAGATGTGTGCTATATATAGATGATAGCCTTCTTCTGGCTCTAAATCCTATGATCTCATCTGCAGTATCCAAACCAATGCTTTGTACATAGGAGATACTTAATAAATGTCCTTTGAATGTTGAACAAGCTCCCTTATTTAGATACTGAAGACCAAATGCATACATGTAAATAGGCATCTGTGCATATCATCTCATCAAGTAATGCAATTAGCCTGGGGCTTCAGACACATGCTGACCAGATGATTTTCCCACCCCAAGAGAGACTCTCTGGTGTGGGAAGGTTTGGATTTTTAGGGAGTTATTGAGTTTAAATCCTTTATGGGGAATTTCTAGAGACTGTTACATGTCTTGCCTCCTCACCTAAACTGGAGAACAGATTTGGGTCCTGAGTCATGCAAGGAGGTGTTTCCCTAAAGCATCTAAATCAGGAAAAGAGTGTGGAGTGGTTGGGGCGTGTGTGTGTGCGTGTGTGTAAGCTTGCTCCAGGATAGTTGAATGAGATTCTCTTCAGATGTTCCCTGCCTAGGTAGTGTAATGGAGACTTCCAATCCCTCCAGAAAGGTGGATTCTCCCTGATTTCCCTATTATGGCCTTTCTGAGACTGGGCTAACTCTTCTAGCTCTTGATTCTGCCCACTCCTTCCCCGCTCAGCCCCACCCTAACTCCAGTTTTCTTTAATGATAGACCAGGCAAGAACAAAAATAAAGAGTGGAGCATGCATTCTTTGCCCACAGATTTTTTTTTTGGAGGGAAGTGTGACCTGGAAAGTATTCCCAAATTATAGGAATCCTCATCCCCAATCTCTTTTCCAGCTGGAGCTGGAATTAAACTTGGCCCTAGAGCGGATAGTGAAGACAGAAATGGGAAAGACCAGAGTCCTCTTGGATCCCTGCCCGGGAGGTATCCAACAGGGGGTTGGCTAAGAGCCTGAGGTAGTCCATTAGTATGCAATGGGACAGGGTTGAGGAGAAAGGGCTGGCTTATTCTGACCCTCTATTTCACCGATGAGTCCCTGACCAGGGAAAGGGGAAAGTAGTAGACTAGGATGATCCCACACCCCTTTCTAGAACTTTGTCTTCTACATCCCTTCACTCTGGCTCCTCTTTTGGTAGGCAGGAAAGGGAGTCCCCAGTCCTGGACTTGGTCTGCAGGCTGTGGCCTAGAACTGGGGCTCATAAGAATTTTAGGGTACCTATTCCTGGAGCCCTGGACATACCTAAGCCCTGGTATGAGCATGTCTGGCCAGATGAGTCAGTCTTAAAAACAGGCAAATGTGTCACTGTGACAGAAAGTTCTAGAATTCAAGAACTATACATGTCAGTCACTATTCTACTTCAGCTTCCTCCTCCTTTCTGTAACGACTAGTGTAACCCCGAATAAGGAAAGTGCTTCATTCACTCCACAGCTATGGAGTGCCCCTCCATGTTAGTTGCTGTATTCCTAAAAAAAAGAGCTGCACTGCGGGAAAGGTCATCTGTAGGGGACCGACATTAGTTACTATGGGAAAATGTTTTAAAGTTCCATGACCTCTTAGTTGATAAATCTAATGGCCTTTTCTAAGGCTTCATCTTTCTTGATTTCTGCAGAAATATTTATATATTATAATTATATGTAATATATATATAAAATGTATTATAAATTATATATATATATTACCATTTTCTCTTCCTGGGGCAACTAGATGGTGCAGTAGATAGAATACTGGCCTTGGAGTCAGGAGGACCTGAGTTCAAATCCAAATCTCACTTAACACTTCCTAGCTCTGTGACCCTGGGCAAGTCACTGAACCCCAATTGTCTCAGGGGAAAAAAATCATTTTCTCTTCCCCGATACTCTTTCCCTTATGAGGTTTCATGACCCGTCTTGGCTCCGCTACTTCTCAGCCTCCTTTTCTGGGTCATTCTTGTCTTGCTCCTCCCACCCTTGAAACTGAATACGTCCCAACCACTCTTTTCTGTGCTTTGTTGGAGGTTTCAAGACCCTGACGGGACCAGTTATCTCTATGCAGATGACTCAGCAATCTAGACGTCCAGCCCCAGCATCCCTCCTGAGTGACAATCCCATATCCCTAATGGCCTGTTAGACATTTCTGCCTGAATATCTTAGAAGCGCCTCGAAACCGACGTGTGTCAAACAGAACTCATTTTTTCCCCTCCCCCACCCCCTTGACACTCCTCTTCCTAACTCCCCATTTCTGGCGAGGACACAGCCACTCTCAAAAACCCAACCCGCTGCAGCCCTTGTCCGGGTCCCGCACACCGGGACCTCGGTGCCTGGTGTTTCTTGTGCCTTCCCTAGCCACAGCCAGTCAGTGTAGAGTATACCCACACGACGCCAGCCTAGGCCAGGCCCCGCCTCACTTTTCTTCTAAATGATTATAAGCCCTCCGAGCTGGACTCCCCTTCTGAAGTCTCTCTTTCCAGTCTATATCTGCCAAAGAGATAACTCTAGAACACAGGTCTGAAACTGTCACCCCCTCCCCCCCTCAGAAAGCTCAAGTTTCTTACTGGTTTTACATCAAATACAAATTCACAGGCGTTTAAAGCCTCCGATAGTCCGGCCTTGGCCTTAGCGCACATTGCTATTCACACATGCCAAACTGGCCTTCCCTGCCGGAAGTCTCCCGTCTCCGCGCTTTTGAACAGCCCGCGCTCCTCGCCGGACCTCTTGGAGTCCCCGCCCCCTCAGAGCTCGCCGCACCTATCACTGGCGCCTGAATTTCCCCTAGAGGCCGGTGCCGGACCAGTCTGGGGTCCGGCTCCACATTTATGGATTCTGAATTTACTCACACGCGTACATTTGGATTGGTTTGCAGCCTGTAAGTCCCTTGGACTCAGGGGCTTTTGCTTTTTTTGTTTTCAAAAAGCCCTAAAACCCCAGCAGTTTTGGCACATAGTAGGTGTTTAATAAATGTTTGCTGTTTGCTGGTTGATTTGTTGTTCAGACGCAGGGTCAGAAAACCTGGTTCTGGAACTAATCTTTCTCGGGCAAATATCTTTCTTCAAGGCCTCAGTTTCCTTATCTGGTAAGGAAGGAATTGGAACAAATCTCTAAAAAAAAATCTAACTCCTAAAAAAAAAAAATCTAACTCCTACAATCGCGCCCCCTCCTTAATGCTCCCGCCTCATGCGTCCCGGAGGGCGAGGGCGCCACCTGCTGGTCAAGTGAGGCTACTTTTCCAGTTCCAGATCGCCCTTAAGAAAGGTCGCTCACCTCTCCCGCCCCTCTCTGAGGTTAGACTCTAGCAAGCTCCTGGGTCCTGAATCCTGCTCTGTGCGGACAGATACTCCGTGCGGACGGGCGGCCGGCTCCGAGCTGTGCTGGGAGCTCTTTGCTCTGCCTCAGTTTTCCCCCTCTGCAGCCCTCTGCATTGCAGACCTATGATCGGCGAGGCTGGGAGGACGCGAACTCCCTTCCAGTCCCCTTCCCCACTTCTCCCTTCTCTCCTTTTCTCTCACCTCCTCCTCCTCCCTCATCCCCCTTTTCTTTCACCTCCTCCCTCCTCCCTCTCCTCCCTCACCTTCTCATCCTCCTCCTCCCAGTTTTCCCCTCCTTTTGCCCCTCCCTCTCCGCTCCCTTCTCCCCCTCTCCTTCCCCCCCTTCCTCCCCTCTCTCCACTCCCTCAGCCCCCCCACAAACCTGCCTCCGCTCTGTCGGCGGGCGGGCTTTAATAACGTCGCTGGAAAGTGACACGCGATTTATTATTAAAGCAAAGCGGGGCGCGGGGACGGGAAGAGTTTAATAAACGCACGCTGTTGCCGAGGATTATTCACGGCAAATAAACGAGAGCACGAGCGGTGTTTTAATAAATAATTTCCCGCCGCTCCCGAGGGAGCCGAGGGAGAGACGCGGAGCCGAGCTCTAGCCTCGCCTCCCCTCGGGGCTCCGGCTGGTCCCGCGCCCTCCGCCCGAGGGCCCTTCCTTAGTCCCGGCGCCCTGCTTTCCGGGGCGAGCTGGGATCAGCGGGGGCTTCGGGGACAGGGGAAGGACGCGCGATGTCCTCTCCCCGCCTGAGGTCCGGCCCATCTCCCTTCCCGGTCCCTGGTCGCCCCCAGCCCCTCCCCCACCCTCCAGGCCCACTCCTCCAAGCAGCCGGTCCCGAGTTCTCACTCATTCTGCTTGGAAAAGACTCCAGGGCTTTTCTCCCAGCACAAAGCGGGGAATTGGGGACGGGCGCCTCGTTGAGGAGGGAGGGCCTAGGAGAGGGGATGTGAGCCTCAGAATCGGTCCTTCTTCCTCTACCGCGACCGGAGGCCGGGGCTCCCGCCTCTTCGCGTGTTCGATGCTGAGATAACGCGAAAGGATCCCGGGCTGCTGAAAGTGACAGCTCCCGAGCTCCCCCGGGTCCCGCGGCTCAGATACTAATTAATGCTTGAGGGACTCTGAGATGGAGGAAAGGGGATGCTGGGGAAGCCCCGGGATGGGGCCCATCTGCGAGCAGCTTACAGGCCAGAAAGAGGCCCTGGTTCCATCCCGGACCGGAAGTGGGACTGGGGCGGAAGGAGGAACCGAACTCATGTCCCTGGACCATCTTGCTTGACCTTTGCTCAGTCTGAAATGGGGCCCCTGCAGGATCCTCGGAGTAGCAGCACTACAAGGGGGAAAAGAGCGCCACCTGGTGGTCAGAAAACCGGGCCCCGGGAATCTAGGCAGCCTGTTCAGTTGGGCAAAGCGAAATAAGCTGTGAGACCTTCGGGGACCCGGGCTGAGCCACAGTTTGTGTAAGTGTCTCAGATATGCTTCTGAACATGGAAACGCGTGACGGCACTCTGCCCGCACAGGATCCTGTGTTCTGGACTCGAAGGAAACCTCAGAAGTCATCCCTATCACTCTTTTAACGGATTGAGGAAATTCCAGCCCTGCCCAGAGCCACAGCAGAGCCCGGCCCTCGGGTCCCAAATCCAGAATCCGGTTTAAACGCAAATTTCAACTCCGGATGCAGGTGCGGGTGGCGATTCGGCGCAGCGGCTCCGTGGGCGAGGGAGCGAGGTCCTTAATTCAAATCAGACATTTACAGCTGTGTGATCTCATGTAAAATGTACGGGGGAAGGAAGTGGCAAACCACTCGGGTATCTTTGCCTGAAACCCAACTGAGGTCAGGAAGAGTCAGAGCCGGCTGAGTAGGGAGCCTCACCCAGACTGCACAGGGGGACGTTGTACTTTGTGGTGCATTATATCTGCATTCGTGCTGCATTATACATTTACATAGAAACATGTCTGGGATTGCAGTGATGTCTGTGTACGTGTACATGTGTGGAGGCAGAGTGCCTTTATGTTAAATACAGGCCTATTGGGGGCATTATTCTATGTGCTCGCTCCCCTTGTGTTGTCGGTGTGTACGTATGGTACATTGCCGTTTTCTGGGTGTATGTCCTGGTCCTGCAGGGAGCATAGGCCAGATGTTAGTCCTTGTGGCCCCTATTCTATGCACAAGTATGATACATAAATTATATAGATCTGCGTGCCTAAATCCTTCATGTGCATGTTAATTTATGAGTGCATGCTCTTGTTGGGGGATGGGAGGGATACAGAGACTCCTAAAGCCAGACTTCTGGCTTTATTGAATCTCTCCCTCTCTCCTTTTCAGACCCCCCCCCCCAGATCTGTGTACTTTTGTGACTAATCAAACCTTGGGGGGTAGGCGGAGGTGGTGGATTCTGGAAAAATTCCCTCCCTCTCCCTCTAGTTTCTCCTTTCTACCTGTGGTCTGGCTCTCCCTCTAAACAGGGGGTGGGGGAGAGGTTAGGCGGAGGGATCTCAAACTACCACGGGCCAGATTCGGTGCTGAGGACGTTTATGGTTATGGCAAATGGGCTGAGGGGCGGAGACAGAGCGTGAGCTTTTGTTGCTACTATAGTCGGGACCTCCCACAGTCTGAGGGACAGTGACTGGCCCCCATTTAAAAGTCTGAGGACCGCTGAGGGAGTTTTCAGTAGGGAAAGATAACAACTAAGACGCAGATTTCTTAAGATGATCTTTCCCGAAGTTTGACCCAATCCTCTACTTTTCTTAGAAGTGATCAGTTGAGAGTAGAGAAGGGAGACAGTCTGATGCAATAGGCCTATAAATACCCTGCAGGAGGGTCAGTGTGGAGTCTTAGGTCCTGGGGATCAGTGACTGGGACACTGAGAAGGTTGTGATATAACCTTGAGCTTGCAGGGAGGGCAGTGGTGGGAAGGGGGCAAAGATGGGGACTCTGAAAAGAGTCCGTGGGGGTGTATGTGGTGCAGGTGGAAGCCATGCAACCTGAGTAAAGTCAGAAACGAGAAATCGCGGTCAGTTTGCAATGTTTAGAGTTACCTGTCTCCTCTGCCTCCACTGTGCTGGAAGCCCCAGTAACCTCGCAACTCTGGTTCCTTGGCCCAGCTGCGCCGGACATGCTGAGAGGGGAGCTCCATGTTTCCGGGCTGGTTAGATGAATCACTACCCCAGGTGGGGCAGGGTGGGGCTGTCTCTCACAGCCTCACTGTCCCATGAAAGGAGCGGATACCGGTCTCAGTGACGGCCCTGGATCCCTAAAACAGCCCCAGGACAGGGAGCACTCAGTAAGGAGGGCTGGGGGGTCCTGAAAAAGGTCTTCGAACTCTCTCAAATCCCTCTCTTTTCCCTTTCCCCAAGTACAGTAAGGTACTTCCTAAATAGCTAATTGTCCTTGTTTTTTTCTCCATTTCCTCCTTCCTCCCTCCCTCCCTCCCTCCTTTCCTTCCTTCCTTCTTTCCTTCTTTCCTTCCTTCCTTCCTTCCTCCCTCCCTCCCTCCCTTCTTTCCTCCCTCCCTCCCTCCCTCCTTCCTTCCTTCCTTCCTTCCTTCCTTCCTTCCTTCCTTCCTTCCTTCCTTCCTTCCTTCCTTCCTTCCTTCCTTCCTTCCTTCCTTCCTTCCTTCCTTCCTTCCTTCCCCCTCTAAATTTCTCTATATGTTTTTCTATTTGTTGCTGTCTCTTTTTCTTTCTCCCTCTTTCATCCTATTTCTGTAACCCCCCCCACTTTTCTGTCTCTGTCTATGACTATGTGTCTCTGTGGGGTTGACTTTTTGGCCCTGCCAAGGTCACAAGGCTTCAAGTCACATCAATAAATCATAGCCCATATCTCCCCCTCATTTCTCATCTCTGTACAATGTGTTTAACATACTCTCTCTGTCTCAATGTATTGTGTCCTCTAACCCTGTATCTCCCACATTTCCTGCTCTGAAGCCTGCATGTCATACTACCCGCCGACCTCAGCTCCCTACTTTCCCCCTCATCTCTTTTCTTTCCCGCACTGGGGAAGAATCTCACAGTATTGGACCTTGGGTTTTTTCTTGAGCAGATGAATTTACATCTAAACCCTTCTGGAAGGGAGTAGAAAATGGTGGCTCTGGGGGGAGGGAAGGTTTAGGCTTAGTAAGGAAGCACGGGCCTTGAACCCACAGTTAGAACTTCCTGAAAAAAAAAATGTGGACTTATTTCAGTCCTTTTAATCAATCCTGCATGAAGAAGGCTTTAGGGGCAGGGCAATAGTGGGGAAGGCCTTTGGAGGAAGAAAAAGAGGGAGTGGTCAGTGATTGAATTTCCAAATAACTTTTCCTCTAACCCCAGATCAGAGCCTTTCTGGGGGCTCCTATGTCAGAATCAGGAACTGGGATGGGGGTGGGAGAAAGCTATCCCTCCTCCGATTTCCATTCATCTCCTTTATCTGTGGTGCTGAAGGGCCCTGAGCTCCCCTGGGGCTGCTGATGGGGAACAGAGACAGGTCCAAGCGGAAGCCATCAGGACCTTGCAAAGCCTGAGCCGCCAGTGGGATCTGGGGGTCAGTGAAGACAGATAAAGCTCAGAGTAGTTGGGGCGGGGGAAGGTGGGAAAGGGAGAGAACATCCTTCAAATCATAGAAACAAGCTGGCCAGAGACCAGGAAAGGGCTTTTCTTGGGGCAAGGGTGGGGGAAGGGAGGAAAACCAGGCTTCCTCTTCAGATCATTTGAGCCCACTCTAAGAGAGGTCTTAGAAAAGTGAAGGTCTCCCATGAGCCCACTGTACAGAAGAAACCACTGAGAGCTTTTTTTTTTTTTTTTTTTTTTTTTTTTGGTAGAACTGGGAGCAGAAATACTGGGGCTAGGAAAATCTCCATTACTCCCTCCTCCTGGATGCTCTCTAATCTCAGAGAACTGAGAAGGGGTATCCTTGTGTGTAGCAGAGTGGGAGATGGAGAATAGTCCAGACTCTGGGCCCCCATAGGCCTAGGTAGGTGGCAGGGCTTTGATATAGGAAGGATTGAGCATGAGGAGTCATGTGGGCAGAGGACCTCGATGGGGATGAGTATCCTGGTAAACCAGGCCTTGGGGGGCCAGATCTAGAAAAAATGGGTGTCTGTGGGCTGAGCTGGAGAAGAGAAGTTATCCGACAGGAGAACAGGATTGTGCGTAGGGCAAAGGAGGTGAGCTGAGAGATAGTTTCCCTGTAAGAAAGAGAAATTATGTTAGGAGATCCTGCAGTTTTAAGTGGTGTTTTAATTAAGTTTGATGGGCTGGGTGCTTCCCTGGGTACTTCGAAGGGTAGTGGTGCTGCCACTGTTTGTTTTCCTCTTTTCCCTTTTAAAGACAATTTTATTAAATCACTCTGTTTTCATTCTGGTTTGAACATAGAGAATTTAAAAGGGAAAAGTAATTATTCTTTTTTTTTTTTTCCTAAGCTGTGGAAAGAGGCTGGGAGAAATTGAAAAGGGAGGGAGGACTTGTTCACCCATCTCCCACACAACTGTTCTCTCCCCCCCTCACACTTATATGCTGGCACACCCATGGGAATGGGAGATACATCTCATAAACTCTCATCTTCACAATCACATATACAAAAAGATGAACCTGTAAACACACCATAAACATACATTTTCTCAAAATTCCCAGGTATACGCTCACGTAACACACCTTCACCCACATGCACACACTCACAAATACATTCTCACAAGTTGGAAGAGCAATGGGAAATTTGTGGGGGGGAGTGAAAAGAGGGGTTGGGGTGTTATGTTGGGCAAGGAAGGGGACAGCATTTGAGATTATAGGATTTAGAATTGAAGAGACCTTTAAAGATTCTAGCCATTTCATGGATAAGGAAACTGAGACCCAGAGAAGTTGAGCATTCCTAAAAATCACACAGCTACCACAAGCAAGGTAAGTGGAAGTAAATGACTTATATTTCTCTAAATCCAAACCCATTGTTTTCTATTACACCTTAGCTGCTGACCTCTCAATAGTAGCAGATCTGCCCCTAACACTGATTCCTTCTGCCTTGGACAGGTGTCCTAGATAATGGCACGATAGTTGCCATTGTCTCTAATTAAACTTCTCTCAGCCTGCAGATTCTGAGCTTCTGGCTGGCCTCTTTCTGAAAGGCGGGGTAGGTTCTGTGACCCTCCCCCCAACCAGGATTTTAGGAGCCCATGAGCAGTGACAAAGGAATGGAGGAAACACCTAAGTGCCAGTGATTTCCTGCTGTCACCAGAACCAAGAACTAAACGTCCCATCAATTCTGTTCCTGGAGCCAGAGGGGTTAATGCTGTGGACTCGAGCCTCTTTCCCCCCACCCCCCAACTCCCCAGCACGGCTGGTACATTCAAGGCCGGGCTCCGAGCCGTACCTGTACTTTGTCTTCATCTGTCACCCCTCCTGACAGTCAGATACATCTTGGATGGGGGGTGGGGGGAACCATCATTAACCTCTGCAGTCCGATCCCTAAGCGCCACCAAAGCTGAAGCTGCAGCAAGCCTGAAAAGGGGAAAGGAAGAGGGAAAGGGAGAAGTGGTGGAAAGGGAGAAAGAAACAGGGAGGAGAGGGAAAAGGGGATGTTCATGGCACACAGAGACAGAATCAGAGACAGAGACAGAGCCAATGAGAAGAAAGATTGAGAAGGGAGAGCTAAAGAAGAAAAAGAAAGGGAGAGGTAGGTAGGTATGCAGAGAGAGAGATGGGGATGGAACTGGAGGATGGGGGAAGAGAGAGAAAAAAGCAAGAGAAGTTAATGGAGGGGGTAGAAAGACAGGAGAGAGAGGAGAATTAAAGGACTAAGGTGGAGGTGAAAAGGGAGAGGAGACAAATGGAAGATTAAGGAAAGAGAAGGAGGAAAGGAAGAAGAGAGAAAAGGGAGAGGTGAGAGAAGAGAGATGAAAGCAAGGGAAAGGAAATGGAGAAAAGATGGTCTGGATATGTTTGTTGCCATTCTGTACCCTCTGCCCTTTCGTGGGATGAGACTGGAAAGTGGAAAGGAGTGAAGACTCTGGGTCACAATGATGAATTAACCTCTTGCACCAACCTTGATCCCTTTAGGAATCTGGCCACACCCTGAGAATGGCTTTCCCACAGCAAATTCCTATGGGCACACACACACACACACAGAGGCAGGCATGTTTGTGTTGGGGTACGGAGGGTGGTGTGCAAATTATTCACTCATCTGATCTACTGCAAACCATCACTACAATGCCTTCAACACGAACTGTTAACAATCTTAATGAATCAACAGGAGTTTTTCTAGGACCTTTTCACAAATATGATTCTAGTTCCTAGAAAACAAGGGATCCAAAGTATATGCAAAAGTGAGATTCCAAGGGAAAATCAATCTGCAGCTTATACTGAGAATGAGAATAAAAATGACAATAAATAAAAGAAGAAAAACTTGGGAGGTGATGGTGGTGGGGTGTAGTGTTTGTGAGAGAGAGAGACAAAGACAGAGAAAGAGAGACAGAGAGACAAAGAGAAAGAGACAGAGACAGAGACACACAGAGAGAGACACAGAGACACAGAGAGAGAGAGAGAGAGAGAGAGAGACATAGAGAGACACACACACACAGAGAGAGAGAGAGAGAGAGAGAGACATAGAGAGACACACACACACAGAGAGAGAGAGAGACATAGAGAGATACAGAGAGAGACACACACACATATACAGAGAGACAGAGAGACACACAGAGAGAGACAGAGACAGAGAGATTCCAGGACAGGAAGAGACTGGACTTGAATGTTGGACTGAGGCTTTCCAAACCTGGAAACTGCTCAGGAGAGATGCCCCACACTAGGCATTGCCTTTTTGGGAAAACTACTACCATCAATGATAGAGGAAGAGCTTCTATGGTTTCCAGAAAGCATGGCTCTCAGGAAAAGGAGTGGCTGATCTGGGAGTCCCTAAAGTTTCCAGAAGAACCAGGAAAGTCAGAAGACCTAGTCTTGAGTGGTATTTAGTAAAGCTCTGGAGTCCTTGTTGCAGTACCTATTCATAATGCACATGAGCACATGCATGCGTGTGCAACCCCCTGCCCCCCACTTTTTTCCTTCTTGCTGCTTGGGGAGCAGCACTCAGAATTCACAGACTCAGAATCAGAGACAAACTTAAAGAATGACCACCTAAGTCCATTCCACACCTGAGTATGTGTCTCCTTCACAACTCCAGCAAATGGACAGCCAGTCTTTGATTTAGAACTTCCAGTGATGGAGAATTCATCACCATCAGAGGAAACTCTTTCACATAGTTCTAATTGTTATGAAATTTTTTTCTTAAAAAAACTGAAAGCTGTGTTTTGAAAACTTTTACTCATTTCTCCTAAGTCTGCATCTGAGGGCCAAACAAAACAAGATTAATCTCTTCCATGTCAACCCTTCTAATATTTGACGATAGATTCCATGACACCCTAACCTTTCTCTTCTCCAAGCTTAAGAATTCCAGTACTTTCAACTAAACCTCAAAAGAAATGATCTCAAGACCCTTCACCAACCTGATGATCTTTCTTTGGACGCACCAGTTTGTCAGCATCTTTCCTAGAATGTGATGTCCAGAACTGAACAATCCTAACCAACCCTATGGATTTTTGTGACTGAAGACTGAAGAGGAACCTTTATTTGAAGAAATAGGAGAGAGATGCTAGTGGAGTAGTGTGTGTGTGTGTGTGTGTGTGTGTGTGTGTGTGTGTGTGCTTGTGTCTATGTTGTTTGTGTATTTCTAGCCAAGCATGAGGCTCTTCAGCTACAATAGAAATAGATTAAGGCATAAGAAGAGAAATCACATTAAAAGTATACTGGTAAAAAATGGGAAAAGGTGGGGAAATTCAAAAAAAGACAGAAGCAGACAGAAAAATGCAGAGAGAAAGAAGAGAGAACATGGACAGAGAAAGAGACACAGAAATAGAGGGACAGAGACAGAGAAGCTAAAGCTAACCTTTAGTTCAGAAGTTCAGGATTCAGAAGCAGGATTTTCTAGAGAGAAAAAGCTGATAGCCATAGCCAGATCAGGAAATTGTAAATTTCATCCTTTAACTCTGTTCTTTCTTGATCCCTCCAACATCTGTAAGGGCCTGTTTAAGGGGTATTGAATTTTCCTGATTGCCTTTTTAACATTGAAGCAACTCTGGGAGACTTGGCTTGGCCAGAGTGATTCAGAAATCAGAGAGAAGAAGGAAGAGAACAAAACAGAATAGGATACCTCAACTGGAGCTGGTTCCCAGCACTGAGTAACTAACACATGGGAGGAACATGAAGACATTATCGTCATGCTTTGGATTTTAGGCCTCCCATCTGTGGGATGGATATAGAAACACACTGAACCTTTTGAGTCAAAAGTTAGATTAAAGTTCTTTCTCAGTGGAAGCCCGACCCTTATGGAGCATAATCAGCATAGTTGGAGTGGTACAGTTGCTTCTTGTAGAGATAGTCCATGATTGTTTCCCATCCACTTAGCATGCAAGTGGTGAGAAAAGGCCTTCCAGTCAGCTTTTGATTCAGAACTGAGAATCCATCCAAAAGGCTTCGACAATTTGATCTTGTTCTCTTTTCTGTGTAACTGTCTGTATGCCAGTGAGAAGCATGTGACTCTAATATTGCTGCCCTCTTCTTTCTTGCCTCAGGCAAAAGAGTGTTCGAGATTAGAGTGGTCTAGGATGCAACCTTCTGAGCTTTAAAAGGTCAGGACAGCACAAAATGCTCAGGAATTGGAGTCAGTGAGAAGGTTTTGGGGCAGCAAGGCTCAGAGAAGAACAAGGCACTTATCAACATGCTTGGCTGACCCCAAAGATGCATTGACATTGAGATGCTGATTTCTGCAAGCAAGGGAATAACTTCACCTACCGGGTATACTATTTAAAAGCAAATTCAGCAGAGGTAAATGCTTGATAGCAACCACTTTAAAACTGAGCCCACTTTCCCCAGGGATCTACCATAGTGAAATAAAGGAAGATGTGTCTCTTGTTTGAGTGGAGGGAATGTGTTTTATATTTATATTTATATCTTCTTAGTAAATATCTCTCTGTAAAAACTAATGGGTAGTATATGATTGTGGTGAAATACTACTGTGGTGTAAGAAATTATGAACAGATTAGTTTTAGAAAAACAAAGATTTGGATAAAATAATGCTATGAAATGAGAAGAAACAAGAGAAGGTTGTATACAGCAACAGCACAATTGTTCAAAGAGTAATTGAATTACAAAGCTATTCTGAATACTATGATCATTCAACTCAATTACAAAAGACTTCCCAAAGTCCTAGTGCTGTTTTAAAAGAAAATGTTATCTATATCCAGAGAAAGAACTAATATATGGAAGTATGCATTTTATGGTTCCACATATATATCTATATCAACTGTTGATCTTCTGTAATATGGGATTGAGAGGAATGGAGGGAAACAACTTTGAATTCAAAATGTAACAAAAACAACAAAATTGATGTTGGATTAAATGATAATGAGGTTTTAACCACTGGTGATAATGAAGAGAATTTTGAAGAGAATTATTTGCCAATAATATTATATAAACTTATAACTCTAGACTTCAGAGGGGGAGATTTAGCAAACTATGCCCTGAAGTACCAGATTTGTAGATGAGAATAGGAGTTGAGTTAAGGATCCAAAGTCTATAGCTAATGTTGTTCTGGGATCTGCCTTGCCAGTGAGTATGGGAGATAGGATAAGACTTCCCAAAATATATGTAAAGGTTTCATATAAATCACGAGCAATCTGTTTGCTAAAGAATCATCTCTGAAGGCTCCTTTTCTGTCTTCTTTGCTGGCTCCCCTTCCTCCTATTTTCTAAATATAGGTATTCATAAAATCTTTGCTCTTTGCTCTGTCTTCTCTTTACATTCTGTCCCTTGATGATACCATTCAGTTCCACAGCTCTCTATACAGAAGCCTCCCAAATTAATATTTATTCCTGAGCATACACACATCTCTAAACTATATATACAACCTATCTTTATCTAGATATTCCACAGACTGGAATGTTTATTATATCCCCAAAACTGAATTCACACTCTCCTAAAACTTGCTCTTCGTTTTGACTTTCCTAGTTCTGTGAATGGTACCACCATTCTCCTAGTCACTCAAGTTTGAAACCTTAGTATCATCTTTGACTCTCCTTCCATACCTGTCTCTAATAAGCTGCTATGTTTTGTTGGTGCTTTCTTTGTAATGTAAAAATGAAAACTTTAAAAGGCAAGTCAAACTCTGATTAATTGTAATGACCAATCCCAGTACCAGAAAACTAATGATGAAATGCACCTGCCTCCTCTCAGGGGGACTACAGATGTAGAACATCATATATGCTGTCAGCTGACATGGTGACCACAGCTGACAATGTATTTGGGACATTCCACATCTGTAGTTCCTGTACCAGTTGGTTTTACTTAAAGGTTTTTTTGGTCTTGTTTTTTTCCAAAAAGGGAAAGTAGGGGGAGATTGAGCAACAAATATCTATGGTCTAGATAGATAGAAATATAGATAGATAGACAGAGATAGATATAATTAGTCACAGATCGATGATAGAGGATACAGGAAGATAAAGATAGACAGATAGATTTATTAAGTGTTTACTATGTGCCAGACGTGCTATAGAAATAAAAGGCAAAATGCAGGGTATTCCCAAAGTCCTAGTACAGTTTTAACTACACTTAAGACTTTGGAAACATCCTGTAGAATTTTAAAAGCAACTATCAGTCCTACTCAAATCCCCCTGTCCATTCTCCTATATTGCCACCATATATTTCAAACCTTCATTGCCTTTTTATTAGACTATTGTAATAGCCTCCTAGCCAGTTTCTCCATCTTTATTCTCTCCTCCATCAAATCCATCAGGCCTGCCAGATTAATCTTCCTAAAGCATAGATTTGGCCATGTCAAGATCAATTGAAGGTCCTCTAATGGCCTCCTTTTGCCTACAGGCTAAAGTACAAACTCTACCCTGGAAATCAAAGCCTTCCACTGCCTCATGCTTCTTGTTCTTGCTGTCCATTATTCCACCCACACAGGTTGTGAACTAACATCCATTTTATTGGGCTGTAGGGGAAGAATGGATTAGACTCTGGGAAAACTAGCTCAGGCTGCCCCCAACCCGTGTGGAATTGACTGGTATCAAGAGACCAATTAATGAGTAATATGCTTAAGAAACAGTTTTCCTTCAACAGAAGACAATGTGGTCACTACAGAGATCAGCAGAACTAAGAAGCTCCTGACCAATTCCCGGCAATGCAAGAAGCACTCTTCCTCAAATTCACCTGCAAGCTCTCCTTGGCCCATTTTTCAAGGGTCCCAGCTTTATCTGTCTCTATCCCTTTGATCATGCTTTTATAGAATTCATTTCTCATGGAAAATATTCTGTTTATGTATGTAAATATATATATATATATTTATCAATCTATGTATCTATCTATTGCTTAGGGATTTCAAAAACACTATGAACGATTTGCCTTCATCTCCTAAAGACTTTCCCAGGCACTTTATTAGGTACAGATTGGAGCCCAAAAGGACACAGTCTAATTTTGGGGAAGATTTGATTAGGGAGGGGCATCAGTAACATTAGATGTAAATTATAGAACTCTTCCAAACTTAGCCCCTTGAAATCTGGGGTGGCTTTCAGAGAGAAGGTTCTCTGTTTTTTCCTCAATGTTCCTTATCCTTAAGGGGATCTTTTAGAGTAAATATTTACTAGGCCCTTTGGTGCCTGGAGTTTTCCCCCTTTCTTTTCCTCTGCATAAATATTACTCCATCTCCTACTGCTCCATTCTTGCCAAATGAATAGTGAGCTTGGATGGGTAGAGGTGGCCAAACTCCAAGCAGAGGAGGAGGCAGCCTGGACTTCTGCCAGTGCTCTGTCCCTCCGTCCATAGTAATTTGGCAGGGAGGTGCCAGCTGCTTACAGCTGCACATCTGTTTATGCCTCTGGCTGGTTATTTATTCTTTCCCTTTCCCAAGGTTCTCAACTCTCCCAGAGTTAGATTAACTGGTAAGGAAAGCTGGGACACTCAGTCACCACAATCATTGATGTTCACTGAAGGGTGTTCTTCCTTCAGCAGCTGTTACCTTCCCAAGGAGATACTGAGGAAGGGGAAAAGAGAGGCTATAGAAAATGAAAGGAAGAAAAAGGAGGGGAGAAGGAAGAAGGAGGTGGAGTAGGACGGAAGTGGGTAATGGAGGGAAGAGTAGGAAGGTGAGTGAGAGGAGGGAAAGAGATAAAAGACAGGAAAAGAAGAGAGGGAGAGAAGGGAAATGGAAGCTGAGAGAGAGAGAAGAGGGGAAAGGAGATGGGAAAAGAGAAAGGATAATAAATGAAATGCAAATTAAAATAACTCTGAGCTTTCACCTCACACCTGTCAAACTGGCAAAGAAGATTAAAGAAGAAACAATGTTGGAGAGACTGTGCAAAGATAGGCACACTAATATGTTGTTGCTTAAGCTGTGAAATGTTCAAACTATTTTGAAAAACAATTTGGAGTTATTCAAGATAAGTTATTCAACTGTTTATATCCTTTGACCCAGCAATTGCATTACTGGGCATATATCCCAAAAAGGTCAAAGACTGAAAGAAAGGTCCCAACACATTCATAGCTGTGCTTTTTGTGGTAGCAAAAATTTGGACACAAAGTGGCTTCTTATTGATTTTACGTGTTTACTGGACAAGTGTGGCATGTGGATATAAGTAATGGAATAATATTGTACAGTAAAAAATGATGAGTGAAGCAATATGGGATATTGACCAGAGGACTGGCCTTGGAGTCAGGATGAAAGGTTCAAGTCCTTCCATCTACATATGGGAGCATCTTATTTAACTTCTCAGGGCCTCAGGTAATTCTCTAAGACTGAATGGTAGAAAAGTTACTTAGATATGTCTGTGAAGGAAGTTTTCACTTTAGAAATCTCCCACTCCAATGAAGCTGCAAATCCAGATCACAAGAAAGAAAAGAAATGATGGGCATGGATTTAAAACAGCATCACCTCTCAAGAAAGAAAACACATGGATTCCTATGGTGCATACAGCAGATGCCACAATAGGTTGAATCCCTGATGGGAAGAAGGCACAGAGAGGACCAGTCTTCCAGAGTTCAATGATAAAAACTAGACAAGTGCCTTATGTGTAAGGGACCAATTGGGAGGGGGGAGGAGAACGTTCACCCAGATAGAGGAAAGTAGAGTCAGAAAATTGGCTCATGGTCTTCTAAGGGTGATTGATTTGAATGAGGTGTGTGTGTGTGTGTAATGACTGCTCAAGTGGGGCAAGTATCAGAAAAAGGTGTGAAGATTTCCCAAGGTTCATGGCCTTTTCCACATACTTCCCAGACTTGCCTGAATTCCTCATTTTCAAAAGTCAGATAGATTTGCACAGATAAGAACTATTACTGTGCAATAGACATGACAAATATGAGAAATTCATAGAAACTTAAGAAGATTTGTATGAACTGACACAGAGTGATTAAGCACAATACAGGAAACAACATATATGATGACTACAAAAATGTAAAGGAAAAGATTCCCCAAAGAAAGTAAAACTGAGTAATAGAAAAAGCAGTGAAAGTCTTGAAGCAGAAAAAATGGAAACATATCTCTTTACCCAAATTGGGAAAGTGAGGATTACTAGGACAAAATATTGTATATATTGGACAGTAAAGATTCTTAATCTGGTTGTGCATATTAGTATGTACAAGTGTGCATGTAGTTTTTTTTTTAAAGGAAGTTCAGTTTAGAGTTATGGTAGAGTATGAGTGATTGGTTTTAAGATAAAAGGCATTAATTAAACATTTAATAAAAAGGTGTGGAGGAGGATGAAGAAATTAAGACTATAAGGTATTCAAAAAACATGGGAAAATTGATATAAAGCCAAAAGGAAAACTGAGAAAATGATTTTATATGTATGTATATATATATATTCAAATTAAATGAAATGATTATTTTGGTTCTAGAGGGTAAATGATGATGAAATATATTTCTCTCTTTTCAGTAGCAAGTAGTAGACTTTAAATGTCACAAGTACAGTCAGATGTAATCCTTGTCAATTTGTTTTGGTTAGTCTTTTTTCTTTGATAAGAGGGAGGCAACAGTATTTAAGTAGTAAATATGATATAAAAATGCCAATAAAATTTGTAAAGCTAACAAAAAAACTAGAGATACATATATAGGAAGGAGGAAAAAAGAGAATAAAGTCAATGAGATAGGGAGGAAAGGGGAGGGAGAAGAAATAAGATGCAGAAAGAAAAGAGAAAATGATTGAAAAGGAAGGGAATAGAAGAAAGTGGAAAAGAAGAAAGAAGAAGTAAAAGAAAAGTATGAGAGAAAAGGAAAGAAAAGAAAGGGAAAAAGGATGAGAAGAGACAATGAAAGAAGAGAAGGAAAGTCAAGGAGAGGAGAGAAGAGGAAAAAAGGGGAAAAGAGAAAGCAACAATGAAGAATGGGAGACTTAAAGAGAAATAAGAAGAGTGAAGTTTATGGAAATGAAAAAGAAGGGGAGGAAAAGAGGAAGAGGAAAGGAAGTAATAAGAAGGGAAATGTAAGATGAGAGGAAAAGAGATAAGAGGAGAGCAAACATAAGAAGAGAAGGCAAGGAAGAAGAGGGAATCTTTTAAGTTAATTCAGAATGGAAGGGGAGCCATGGGCCTGTGGAGGACAGGCTTTGAAGATTTCAATTCTCTTAGTATTATTTTTTTTCCAATTACATATAAAGATAGTTTTCAACATTCACTTTTATAAGATTTGAGTTTCAGTTTTTTTTTCCCCTGCCTCTCTCCATTCCCTCCTCCCTCCCTAAGACCTGCAGCAATGTGATATAAGTTATAAATGTACAGCCATATGGAGGTTTCAGTTCTCAGCTAATAGTATTTCTTTGAGGATGTGTGTGTATGTGTGTGTGTGTGTGTGTGTGTGTGTGTGTGTGTGTGTTTACAAAAGTCCATCCTTCCCCAGGTTAATTCAGGACAGTCAAGGGGAAGAAATAGAATTTGGAGAGGAGCTACCTGTGTTGGGTCCCCAAAAGACAATTGATGCTATCCATGGTTCTGAAGATCTGTCATAGTAAAGGGTAAAAGTCTCTGAGGTGGACTTAGTAAACTATTGAAGGGGTCAGATCCTTGGGTTGGAGCCAAGGCTCATCCAATTTGGATCTCTACATCATACTATCTAACCTAGGACCAAAGTCACAAGGTTAATCCTCTCATTGCCAACCTATTCCCACTTTGTTCATGTTTCCTTTCCATTTTGATGACTGCATAAACTTTAGGTAATATTTATAGACCAGACCTCTTCATGTGTCAGTGGGCCAGAACCTAGGGTTTAATCTGAGGGAAGAAAAACCTTACTTTGTAAGAAAAGATGGAGTGCAGCAACCTTTGGTACTGACCTTCTGGTGTATGTCAGGCAATTCAGCCTCCTCTTGATCTAAACCCTAGTCAGACAGAGTTTCATTGGATAGTTGGATTATGCTGGATATGTGGGGATAATAATCCATTTCCTATCAGCTTCATGAAGACTCCATCTTAGATAGCAAATGTCATTCTCCCTCCTTCCGCCCCTAGCCACCTTTAAAAAAAAAATTATTTGTAACGAGCTGTTCAGAAGCAGGCTACGCACAGATGGGGGTTTAATCAGCCAAAGTCTAAGCACATGGGCGTTCCAACCTAATCCAATTTCTGTCAGTTCATTAGAGGGAATATTCATCACCAGGAGATTGCAGATGGGCTGAAACTCAGAGTAGATTCTAAAGAGCTGTCACTTCAACAGGGTCCAAAATAGTAGAGATTGGTATTGGATTTCAAGGAGAATCCAGCCTATGATCTTGCTTATAGACTTCAAGAATTTCCAGAAACCTAGTCTCACCTGGCTTGTAATCATTTTTTTTTAATTTTTATTTTATTTTATAATTATAACATTTTTTGACAGTACATATGCATGGGTAATTTTTTACAACATTATCCCTTGCACTTACTTCTATTCAGATTTTTTCCCTTCCTCCCCCAACCCCCTCCCCCAGATGGCAAGCAGTCTTATAAATGTTAAATATATTACAGTATATTCTAGATACAATATATGTGTGTAGAACCGAAATTTTTGTTGCACAGGAAGAATTGGATTCAGAAGGTAAAAATAACAGTTTACATTCATTTCCCAGTGTTCCTTTTCTGGATGTAGCTGTTTCTGTCCATCATTAATCAATTGGAATTGGATTAGCTCTTCTCTATGTTGAAGATATCCACTTCCATCAGCATACATCCTCGTACAGTATCATTGTTGAAGTGTATAATGATCTTCTGGTTCTGCTCGTTTCACTCAGCATCAGTTGATGTAAGTCTCTCCAAGCCTCTCTGTATTTCTCCTGTTGGTCATTTCTTATAGAACAATAATATTCCATAACATTCATATACCATAATTTACCCAACCATTCTCCAATTGATGGGCATCCACTCATCTTCCAGCTTCTAGCCACTATGAAAAGGGCTGCCACAAACATTTTGGCACATACAGCTCCCTTTCCCTTCTTTAGTAGTTCCTTGGGGTATAAGCCCAGTAGTACTATGGCTGGGTCAAAGGGTATGCACATTTTGATAACTTTTTGGGCATAATTCCAGATTGCTCTCTAGAATGGTTGGATTCTTTCACAACTCCACCAACAATGTATCAGTGTCCCAGTTTTCCCACAGCCCCTCCAACATTCATTGTTATTTGTTCCTGTCATCTTAGCCAATCTGACAGGTGTGTAATGATATCTCAGAGTTGTCTT
Source organism: Sminthopsis crassicaudata (assembly GCF_048593235.1). Classification (NCBI taxonomy): domain Eukaryota; kingdom Metazoa; phylum Chordata; class Mammalia; order Dasyuromorphia; family Dasyuridae; genus Sminthopsis; species Sminthopsis crassicaudata. Next base: position 576,536,396 of record NC_133618.1, read on the forward strand.
AATTTGCATTTCTCTGATCAATAGTGATTTGGAACACTCTTTCATATGAGCGGAAATAGTTTTAATTTCATCATCTGAAAATTGTCTGTTCATATCCTTTGACCATTTATCAATTGGAGAATGGCTTGATTTCTTATAAATTAAAGTCAATTCTCTGTATATTTTGGAGATGAGGCCTTTATCAGAACCTTTAACTGTAAAAATTTTTTCCCAATTTGTTACTTCCCTTCTAATCTTGTTTGCATTAGTTTTGTTTGTGCAGAAACTTTTTAATTTGGTGTAATCAAAATGTTCTATTTTGTGATCAATAATGGTCTCTAATTCTCCCTTGGACACAAACTCCTTCCTCCTCCACAAGTCTGAGAGGTAAACCATCCCATGTTCCTCCAATTTATTTATGATTTCATTCTTTATGCCTAAATCTTGGACCCATTTTGATCTAATCTTAGTATGTGGTGTTAAATGTGGGTCCATGCCTAGTTTCTGCCATACTAATTTCCAGTTTTCCCAGCAGTTTTTGTCAAATAATGAATTCTTATCCCCAAATTTGGGATCTTTGGGTTTGTCAAAGATTAGATTGCTATTTTTATTCACTATCTTGCCCTGTGAACCTAACCTATGCCACTGATCAACTAGTCTATTTCTTAGCCAATACCAAATGGTTTTGGTGACTGTTGCTTTATAATATAGCTTTAAATCGGGTACACTTAGACCACCTTCCTCTGACTTTTTTTCATTAGTTCCCTTGCAATTCTCGACCTTTTATTCTTCCATATGAATTTTGTTGTTATTTTTTCTAGGTCATTAAAATAGTTTCTTGGGAGTCTGATTGGTATAGCACTAAATAAATAGATTAGTTTGGGCAGTATTGTCATCTTTATTATATTCGCTCGGCCTATCCACGAACACTGAATGTCTTTCCAATTATTTAAATCTGACTTTATTTTTGTGGCAAGTGTTTTGTAATTTTGCTCATATAATTCCTGACTCTCCTTTGGTAGATATATTCCCAAATATTTTATACTATCGACTGTTATTTTGAATGGAATTTCTCTTTGTATCTTTTGCTGTTGGATTGTGTTGGTAATGTATAAAAATCCTGAGGATTTATGTGGATTTATTTTGTATCCTGTGACTTTGCTAAAATTCTGAATTATTTCTAATAGCTTTTTAGCAGAGTCTTTGGGGTTCTCTAAGTATACCATCATGTCATCTGCGAAAAGTGATAATTTGATTTCTTCATTTCCTACTCTAATTCCTTGAATCTCTTTCTCGGCTCTTATTGCCGAGGCTAGAGTTTCTAGTACTATATTGAATAGTAATGGTGATAGTGGGCAACCTTGTTTCACTCCTGATCTTACAGGGAAAGGTTCTAGTTTATCACCATTACATATGATGTTTACTGAAGGTTTTAAATATATGCTCCTTATTATTTTAAGGAATAGTCCATTTATTCCTATACTCTCAAGCGTTTTTAGTAGGAATGGATGTTGGATTTTATCAAATGCTTTTTCCTGGCTTGTAATCATGGGCAAAGCTCTGTGTCAGGCTTTGTGAAGAGAGACAGAGAATTCAAAACCTAAATCATGAGAATGCCTCCCATGAGAGGGCTCACACTGATCCCAATCAGGGTGGGTAAGTAATATCTCTTACACCCTTGGCTCTCTGAGAATCATAGATTTAGAGCTGAAATACTCCTATTTTATACATAGGGGAATTGAGACCCAAGGACAAGGAAAATGACTTTCCCAGGTTCCATAGCAACAAAACTGAAATTTGAACACTGATCCCTTTTCTCTTTCTGTTGCACACAACCTCCCTATCTCACCCTATGATTGTATTGTATCCTCAGAAGGCCATAAAAAGAACTATCACATAAGAGATTTTCCCTTCATTTCAAAAGTCATTCCCCTTACATTCTAGATTGAGGAAATCTGACCCATTCACAGCCAAGGATGGACAAGGGTCTACTGACACACAGGAAAATTAGAGTATAGTAAAGAATTCAATTAATTTGATTCCAATATGTACTTATTAATTGCTTGCTCCCCCAAAACACTTTGCAAATGCTCTGAGGACGAAAGAGATATTGAGTCAGATTGCTAATTATTATAAAGAAATAGTGGTGGAACTGGAGCATCCAGATCATGCAGAGGATAAAGCGTTGGGTCTGGAATCAAGAGGACCAATCCAGCCTGAGATACTTATTAGCTCTCTATGTCACATTCATCAATGAGAATTAGAATGTTAAAATAGGAGATCAAAAGATAATTGCAATAACAAGCAAGTTTGGCCTTAGAGTACAAAATGAAGCAGGACAGAGACTAATAGAATCAAGATAACTCTGGTCATAGCATTCTTTTTTTTTTTTTTTTCCTTCTGAGGCTGGGGTTCAATGACTTGCCCAGGGTCACACAGATAGGAAGTATTAAGTGTCTGAGATCAGATTTGAACTCGGGTCCTCCTGAATTCATGGCTGGTGCTCTATCCACTGCACCACCTAGCTGCCCCTTAGCATTCTTTTTTAACAATCAAAAAGGCCATTATAGACATGGTCATCATCAAATGATCAGTGGAAATCAGGTTGATTATATACTTTGTAGCCAAAGGTGAAGAAACTTTATACAGTCAATTAAATAATAGAGCTTCCTATGGATCAAATCATGAACTTTTTATTGAAAAAATCAGACTTAAATTGAAGAAAGTGGGAAAAACCATTAGACTATATAGGTATTACATAAATAACATCCTTTATGAATATGAGGCAGAGATGATAAATAGATTTAAAGGATTTATATCTGGGATATAGGGTGCCTGAAGAATTATGGACAGAGGTTCAAAATATTAAACATGAGGAAGTAACAAAAAACATTAAAAAAAAAAAGACAAAATGACTGTCTGCTGAGGCTTTACAAATAGTTGAGGAAAAAAGAAAAGGGGAAGAGAAACATATACCTAACTAAATGTCGAATTCCAGAGAACAGCAAGGAGATAGGAAGGTTTTCTCAAATGAGAAATGCAAAGAAATAGGAAAAAACAATAGAATAGGAAAAACAATAGATTTCTTCAATAAAATTTGGGATATGCAAAAACAGGCATGATAAAAGACAAAAATGAGAGATTTGAAAGAAGTAGAAGAAATTAAGAAGAGGTAGCAAAAATATACAAAAGAACTATATTAGAAAATTTTTAACATCATTGAGAACCATGAGGGGAGAATGAAGTCAGTTGGGTCTCAGGGAAGCATTTCTAACAATAAAGCTAATGGAGGTATTTTTTAGAATCCTAAAAGATGCTGCTGTTAAAATGATGCACTTAATATGACAGCATATTTGGAAAACATAACAGTGGCCACTGAATTAGAATAAATCAGTTTATGTTCCATTCTTTAAAAAGGGCAATGCCAAGGAATGTTCAAAATTACTGCACAATTGCATTTATTTCACATACCAACAAAGTTATGCTTAATATTCTGGAAAGTAGGCCTCAACAATATGTGAACTGAGAATTACCTAAAGAGCAGGAAAAAACAGTTTTGGAAAAAACAGAGAAACCAAGAGGACCAAACTCCCAACATTTTCTGGATTATAGAGAAAGCAAGGGAATTCCAGGGAAAAACATCTACTTCTGTTCCATTGACTATACTAAAGTCTTTGACTATGTGTATGACAAGAAAATGTGTCAAGTCCTCAAAAGGATGGGAATAGCAAATCCTTAAAACCAAATATGGAGCAATTGATTTATTTACGATTAGAAGAGGAGCTCAACAAGACTATATTTTCCACTTTATTTATTTAAGTCATATGCAGAGTGCATCATATAAAATGCTAAGCTTAATGAATCAAAAACTGGAATTGAGGTTACCTGGAGAAATATCATCAATCTCAGATATTCAGATGACACAACTCTGATGGTAAAAAGTGAAAAGGAATTAAGAAGCTTCTTAATAAGGGTGAAAAAGGAGAATATAAAAACTGGCTTAAGAAAAACTCTAAAGTCTTGGAAACTTCCTGGAAAACAGAAGAAGAAATGAAACCGGGTCAGATATATTTTGGGGCTCAAAGATTATTGCAGACAGCTACTGCAGCCATGGAATTAAGAGATACTTCTTCCTTGGAAGGAGAGCTATGGTAAATCTGGACAGCATAATAAAAACAGAGACATCACCTTGCTAAGAAATGTCCACAGAGTCAAAGCTATAGTTTTTCCATTCTCAGTGTATTGCTGTGGGAGTTGGACTATAAGGAAAGCTGTGCACTAGCAGAATCAAGACTTTAGAATTGTATTGCTGGAGGAGACTTTTGAGAGTCCCTTGCATATCAAGGAGGTCAAGCCAGTCAATATTTAAAGAAATTAATTCAGGCTACACACTAGAAAGTAAAATACTGAAGCTGAAACTTAAATACTTTGACCACAAAATGAGAAAATGAGACATATTGGAAAAAGAACCTGATGCTTGGAGACTGAAGGCAAAGGGAAAAGAGGGAAGAGAATAAGATGAATATACAATACAATAATGAACGTGTACCCCTACAGACTTTAAAAGATAATGAAGGTTAGAAGGGTTTAGCATGCTATGGTCCATAGGGTCACAAAAGTAGGTCATGACAGAATGTTTTAACAGCAACAAAATGATGAAGCACCAGCATCCCATCATGTTTTCAGAAGCTTTCTGATTGGCTAAAAAGTGAGCTGGAAATGTCAAAATAATTGAATGAGTTTTAGGGTTATAGATCAGAAAATTGGCTCAGAGTGTTCTGAGAGAAGTTTTTCATTTTTTTCTAGGAGTTGCCAGATTGCCATGGACTAAAGAGAATCGTGACATTTGGCCTGGAGTACTCTGAGTATATAAAATAATTTAGGGAGTTTATTAATTTGGAACCAGGTAGTTTTATTTTATTTTATAGGCACTCCTAATTACATAATTACTCTACCTTGGGGCATTTAGGTGGTGCAGTGGATAGAGCACTAGACTTGGAGTCAGAAACACCTAAATTCAAATGTGCCTTCAGATACTTACTAGCTGTATGATCTTGAGCAAGTCATTTAACCCTGTTTGCCTCAGTTTCCTCATTTGTAAAATAAGCTGGAGAAGGAAACGGCACTCTAATATCTTTGCCAAGAAAACTCCAGATGGAGTCATAAAGATTCAGTCCTGACTGAAGCAACTGAACTATTAAAAATTACTTTACTCTGATATATTTTTGAATTTTTGTATTTCATTTCTTCTAGAGAAATAATGTTGTGGTCCGGAATATGTGGAGAAAGGTAACAGATCATAGACGAGGTCTTCTGATTATGGTGCTAATCAGAAAAGGAAGGGAGAAGTTTCTTTAGGATTGGGATATTGAATATATTTGAACTCACTGAACCATCAAAGAAAAAGAGGCTGGATACCTCAAGTAGGGTAATCATGGAAGTTTAGAAAGCAGTGAAAGACGAAAGCCCTGGAGCTAAGGACTAAGTCCCCTGGGACAGGCTCCAAGAGCTATAAGTGGTGTCTTGGGAAGCTGACTAGGGGTCAGTGAGTACTGACGCCTAGGGCTGCATGTTTCACATGGACTCTCCAGAAAGGAATATTTCTTCTACTATCCCATCCCCATTCCCGGAGTGAGAAATTGAGGAATAAGGAAGATGTGGACTTATCCCAGCTTATGGAGCAAATCAGAAGAAAGCAGGAACAGAATGTAGAAGTCCTGACTTCCAGCCCACCGAACGCTCATTTTTTAGTTGCCACTAGATATAAGGCCTAAAGAAGAGAGAGGAAAGAATTTCATTTGTTTTAAGAATAATAAACTTTGATTAAAAGGTAAGCTTTAAGCTTAGTAGCAGTCTGGATACTTGTGCCCTCCTTTACACAGATTGACCCCTGAAGGTCATATCCAGCTCCAGGCTGATTTCCTATGCCATGACAAAAAATGAATAAGAGAGAAGGGATACCTATGAATAAATTCTATGATCCAAATTTTTTTCTCCCTCCCTTTCTCTACCCCCTCCCCAAATGGCAAGCAATCCAATATATGCTAAACATGTACAATTCTTCCATAAGGAGGAATTGACTTTTAAAAACTTATTTCTAACCCTTCTCTTGCCATACAAGCTCTGATCTTATTCCATCTTGCCTTCAAAGGGAGAATGGACTCTAGACAAGAAACCATTCTGGCTCAATCCTGGAGATGAGAGTCTCTTTCTCATCTTTTGCCCAGTCTTCTACCACCTTTGCTGGCCTGAATCATCCCTTCTATGTCCCTCATCCAATGTCACCTGTCCTTTCCTTGGATGAGCTTTTCCTTCTCTTTAGCTTACTTGGACAAAGACAATAAATTTACTGACATTGAAAAGGGAAAATGTAAAAACTTTTATACTTGTGGAGTTATGGAGTATAGAAATTTAATCACAAAATACCTCTCACTCTAGGAGTTGGCTGAGCTAAGTAGTAACTAACTCCACTCCTCTCCCTTACTATCCTAGTCCTTGGCTTGGGCCTACCACGTGGCCAGGCTGCCCATTTCCATTCCCTCAACTTGCTTTGATCCAATTCTAGGTTCCTCTTCTAGTTCCTAGGACCTTAAACACCAGTCGTCCAATTCTATGGCTCCCTCTTCCACCCCTTCCTCTGGGAGACCCAGCATTGTCCTAGAGTGATAGTTTGCTCATATCCAACTTGCCTCTTTCTCACTTCATGTCTTACTTCCTCCTGAAAGAGTTCATGAGTCTTAGGATAGTCAGGGTACTACCATTTTGCCTCTCCCATGTGCTTAAATCCCCTTTCAGACAGCAAGCCTAAAGGTTAACAAATTGTAATGATTTCCAAGAATAATCCCAGGTGAGGAAATCCCCTCTATTAATGTAGGTTGATACTTTCTAAGCTTAGAGAGTCAATGAAACCATTAAGAAGTCAAGTAATATGGTAAATAGAATGTTAGACACGCGCCACCTTGTTCAACACCATGACCCAGGGAGTTCACCTTGAACAAGATGGTACACACTCCCTGTCACACTGCTGAACAAGGTTGCAAGTCAAGGAGTATATGGTGAGAAGGTCTGAGTTCAAATTTAGCCTCAGGTTCTTATTGTCTGTGTAACCTTGGACAAATATTTAAACTCTATGTAAAATGAGGATCATATTGGTATCCACCCCATCAAGTTAAAACAATGACTTGTCAGACAGGCTGCATCTGTGAGAGGCAGTGCAGAAGCCAAGTCTTCTTGATTGTGAAGCTGGCTTTCTATCCCTTACACCATATTTTCTAGGTGCTATTATTGTTTTCATTTTTATAGTTGAAAAAACTGAGACATACATCACATGACTCACCCGGCATCACACAGCTGGTAAAAGTCCAAGATCAGATTTGAATTCAGGTCTTCTTACTCAAGATTCAGCACCACTGCATCACCTAGCTGTGATAAGGGAAACCCAGTGCCACAAAATCATGAAAATCATCTGGAGTCTTCCAACATGGAACCCTTGATTATAACTTGCAAATGGAAAATAACCTGCTCTCTGAGAGCCAGTCTCAGCATCATGACATACAATGGTCCCCTTTGGCCAGTAGAGACCCAGCAGGATGACCTTTTCCCATCACTCTCTTGTATTCTTCCCAGGATATTCTTCACTGGCCCTGGTATCTCTTTGCCACATATTATCATTAAATCATCTCGTTCCCTCCTGATTCAAGAAATTCCACAGATCTGAACTTGTTTCAAAGAGTATTGGTGTTATTTTCATGCAGAACAAATATAATAATCGAGTATGATTTAAAAATAAATTAATAATTTACATCAATAAATGGAATATATTTGTTACAGGAAATTTGTCTTAGAACATTCCAATAGTCTTATTCACTGAGATTAATATTATTGAAAAATAAAGATATGAAGGCAAAAAAAAAAAAGAAATTCCACAGAAATCAAAAGCATTCTTTCTACAAGTTAATTAATGTGGATGGTACCCATTATGAAGCAAATCTCCCAAAGTTCCCACTTTTCCACATAGTGATTCCAGATGGCATTAATTGACTATTATAGTGGCTTCTATCACTCTCCCAGGTTCAGACTAAGATCATGAATCATATCTCTCATCAAGACAGCATTTACTTAAAGACCTTTCTCAATTAGTCAGTGGATAAGCATTTATTAAGCCACTACTAAATATAGTGTGCTAAACACAGAACATTTAAAGAAAGGTAGAAGACAGTCCCTTGACCTTAAGGACTAATGAGGGAAACAGCATACAAATAATAATAATAATATTTCCAGAAATATTAAATAATCAGTGATTCTTCAATACTTCTATTGATTGATGATACATCATCAATTTAATGATTGGAAAGAGATTATTTAGACCTTTGGTTTCATTATGTAGGAAAGTCCCTCTACCAGTGCAGATCAGCAATTGCTCTGCAGTGTATTGTCTCCAGCTTACCTGAGACACATTCAGGTTAAGCAAGTTAGCCAGGATCAAACAGCAGTAGTCATGAGAAATAAAACTTGAACCCAGGTCTTTTGTCTCTGAGCTTTATTTACTATAACAAGCTGTTTTTCCTTTAGTCTATCTGTCTTCAGTTCCCACCAATAAGAGCCATATGTTCACAATGCACCTTCTTAACCATTCCTCTGGACAGCGGCCTCATCTGCCTATTGTTGGCCAAAATCTTGCTTAAAGCTTCCCTTGCTTTGTGAACTCACCCAATTCATGGATAACATTGAATTTCAACTCAGCTTCAAGGGCTGAGGCTATACCCCCCAGTGTCTTTCCTGCAGGCACTCATGGGCACAGATGATGATAAATGCTTTCTCGGCACGTGGCAGTTTGTAAAACTCTCTAAATAATGGTTTTATTAAGTAGGAAGAAAAGAAACTTTTAATCCTATTGTTACAGTTGAGAAAACAAAGGCTCAAAGAGATGAAATAACTCATGAAGTTAGTGACAGATCTCAATTTTGGCACCATGTTTTCCTATTCTAAGTCTAGTGCTGTTGCTACAGAACCATTTTGGGGTATAGAGACTATATAATTCAAAACTGACCAATGGTCCCTTTGTCTGTGAATATGATTTACACTTTAAATTTCCAAAGAGCTATAAAAAGTTCTGGACTTTGAGTCAGAGGATTCTGTTTCTTCTTTTTTTCTTTCTCCCAAGACATTTGGGGTTAAGTGACTTGCCTAGGGTCACACAGCTAGTAAATGTTAAGTATCTGAGGTCTGACATGAACTCAGGTCCTCCTACCTTCAAGGTCCATGGTCTACACTGCATTATCTCATTGCCCCAGGAGATTCTATTTCTAACCCATACTCTGCCACCAATTAAACTGCATGATATCCTATGTTTCTATGGTCCCATAATCCCTGGAAAAGAGGAAAGAAGGGAAATGATATCTGGGAACACTTACTATCCAATGGTCTCTAGCCACCATCTTCTCCTCCTCCACACAGAAACCTCAGATCCTGACCCTGGAGCTACCTCAAGGTATTTCACCTGTTCACTTAGTTCTCTAGCATCACCTCAAAACCAGGGAATTCCAACTTTCTAGCTTCCTTATTAGAATTGCTGTTTTGTCTTTACATGGAACTGGGGGAGGGGGGAAATAGTGCT
>NC_133618.1:576548490-576575990 GCF_048593235.1 Sminthopsis crassicaudata
GAGAGACAGACAGAGAGAAAGAGAGAGAAAAGAGAGAGATACACAGAGACAGACAGACAGACACACACACACACACACACACACACACACACACACACACACACACACAGAGACAGAGAGAGACAGAGAGGAGAGTATTCCTAGCTGTCCCCAACACCACTTTCCTTCTCATGACATATCCGGTGGGACTTCTTTCTATTTCCCCAGGGTTGTGCCCCGTTCTCACCTTGGCTGTAATCTCATTCCTCTATCTCCATCCCAATCAACGACCCCCTCCCCAACCTGATCCAAGTGCAGGGAGGCTTCTAATGAAGCCCCTGCTCGGCCTGCACCGGCACCCACCACCTTAAGGAAGGGAGCGGCTGCCCGGCCGGTGCTGACAGCAGCAATCCATCTCCATCACCATAATGGCCTCCCCATTAATCGGCCATAAACTAATAAAGCCAGCACTTTCCACCCCCCACCCCCTCCCCAACTTCATTAAGTCTTTAGTACATTAATATGTCTTACTTACTGTCTGCAAAGTCTCTGTCTCTCTGTCTCTGTCTCTGCCTCTTTTTCTCTCTTTTCATTTTCTCTCCCTCTCATTTTCTTTCTTTACCTCTTTCTGCTCTATTTTTCCCTCTCATTTTCTTCCCCCATTCTGGTTTTCTCGCATCCTGTCCTTTTGTTCCTATCTCTTGCTATCCCTTTTTTTAATTAATTTTTTTCAGTTATTAAGTATTTATTTTTTCTTTCTTATACCTTTTGCCACCCACTAAAAAAGAATCTTTGTATCACATAAGCACAGCCAAATAAAACACGTTCCCACATTGATCATGTCTAAAAATGAATTCTTTTTCTGCATATTAGTCTACCATCTCTCTGTCATGAGGTATTAGTCTTTAGGAATCATAATTGATTATTTAGTTCATCAGCCTCTACTGTCCTACTCTTGTCTCTGTCTCTAGATTGGGATGGATATGTAGGTATTGTTCCCCAAATCCTGGGGTAAGGTGGGCAGAGGAAATGACCACTAGTGCTGGGTTTCTAATTCCCACGTTTACTGACTATTCTGAGAGGTAGATTGACCGGACGTACTGAGAACAAGGAAAGAAGAAAAGAAGTCGGAGGAAAAAAGAATAAGATTTCAAGTAGGACATAGAGAACAGGAGGAGGGAAGGGAAACTGAAATGGAGGAAAAGAAGGAGAAGGAAGCGAGGGAGGAAGAGGAGAGGAGGATGAGGGAAAAAGAAGGAAGATGAGGAGGAGGGAAAGGCTTAGGGGGAAGGAGGGAGGGGGAAGGGATAGAGATTGTGGGGGGGTGCACTAGTGGAGCTGATTCATCTCCAAATTAAATTTGTGATGCAGGCATCAGATGGGCCTACAGCCAGAGATTAATTCGACTGATCAAGTTATAAAGAGCAGGAGGGCTGGGTAATCAATCTTACGGCTGTCAGGCAGACAGGCAGGAGTATTAACCTGGCGAGACGGCACGTACTGAGGACTTTTTTATTTCTTTCACACCAACCACATCCCTGGCTGCCCCCAGCCTGTCTCTCCAAATAATAATAATTGTTGCTGTTAACGATGACAGGGATCGGATGAGGGGATGTTTTCCGCATCCAGGGTCTTCTCTGCTAGAGGGAGCTCCAGGAGTTCGTCCCACCAGCCCCTTCTCTCTACATTCATGTAAGGGAAAGTGAATGAGAAGTCTTCTTTTTAGAAACTGAGTCAGAGACTCTCTGCCCCCGAGGAAGGTAGGAGGGAGACCAAAGCCCAGGAGCTTGTTTGAAAGAATAATAATGATAGCTAGTATTTGTATAGTGTTTGAAGGTTGGCAAAGCACTTTACAAATGTTCTTGCTTTGTTCTTACAGTAACCCTGGGAGACAGGGGTCATTGTCATCCCAAATTTACAAATAAGGAAACTGAGATGGAAAGAGCTTAAGTGCCTTATCCAGCTCACACAGCTGTATCTAATAAAGCAGTACATGAAAGCAGGTCTTCTTGACTCTAGGATTATCCCCTTATTCAGTGGACTGTCTAGCTGCTTCTGTTCTCATAGCTGTGCAGGCCCAAGGTCATTATGATTGGTCATGCACTGGCCTTGGCCCTCAAGCCAGAGTTGTATAGGAGATGAATGCTAAATGTCTAGAAACTGGTGGAAAGGGGTGAGCAGGGAACTCCGCTGAATCACTCTGCTTTTCTCCCCTTCTAACTATCAGGCTCGCTGATCGTGCCCACGTCTGTTCACGGTCAGCCACCAGATCCCAGGTTCTGAAGGAGAACTTCCTTATGTACAGATCAGTCAGGCTCGGAAAGACTCGTTTGTTTGACTTGTCCAAGGTGCCACAGGCAATGGCAGAGCCAGGATTTGGAGGTAGGTCTTCCGACTCCAAAAACAGCACTCTCCCCTCCCTTCTAGATACAGCACTCTTCTAGATAAGTGCCTTCCTCCCCCTCTCCTCCCTCCTAGCTTGACAGCCTCACTCCACACCTTGGGGATAAGGGGGGGGGGGAGAAAGGAGAGAAGCTACTCCCTGCATAGACATGTGGAAAGGCAGGCCGGAGCCCAATCCCTGTAGGCAGGGAGTGGATAGCAGAGGGACAAAAAGAAGTGGGGGGTGGGTGGGAAGTGGGGCTTGCTGCCTTCAGGCTGACACCTCTCTCAGCTCCAGATCATTTCCACATATTTCACACTCTGACTCGGTTCTCTCCTCCAGGCATCCGGAAAGGGAAGAGGAGAGGACGGACCTCCAGGATACACAGGCTGTCGCCAATGGCAGCAGGGAGACAGCAGATCTTGGGAAACTGTCATCCCAGGGCAGTGTGGGAAGCCCCAGCTAGAAATTTCCCCCTCATATTCCTAACTTCTCAATTCCCAGTTACTTATGTTACATCCCTATGAGGTTTCTGGAGCTGTCATTGTAGAATTCCTGCACAGGGCCCCAAGCCAGGGTGGAGTGGGACTCTGAGCTGCCTTCCTATCACAACTCCAGACATCAGTTGAGTACGGGTCCAAGATCAGGTAACAACCTTGGGCTTCGGCTGCAGAATTTATTTCTTTTTCTCTCTCCAAAATCCTCCTCCTCTTGCAAGCATGAAGTAATAGGATGGGCCCCACTAAGTCTAATGGAGGTTTGGGAGGACTCCCATCTTCTCCGGTTTGTGCTAGGGTTGGGATTAGGTTGGGGTTTAGGGAGTAGGAAGTAGGGAGCAGCTAGGGATTCCAGGGAAAGGAAGATCTTAAAACTCTGATTGGGGAATTGGGAATGAAGGGAATCTCTGGGGCTCAAGGACTGGGATATGGGGGCTCTCCTGATTTCAGATTCCTGGAAAATGTTCAAGTGCCTTCTTCCAGGCTGACCCAGCCTACGGTGGGAAGAGGAAGGGCAATGAGAATGAGAAAGTTGTTTCCAGGCAAAAGTTCAAAGGGTCCTCCCCTTCCCGAGGCTCGGGCCCCCTGCCCTCCTGCTTAGGGCAGATGAATTTTTGGAGCTGTCAGTCACAATGTTTCCTCCTCATCCGGGGGCCATGGCCTGGGGAGGAAAAGACAGTTCTAAATGCCCAGAGACAGAATCCCTCCCTTCATGGACACAGAAGCACATGTTCACCCTTGTGCTTTGGAGTGGGGGAGGTAGCAGTGGGAATACTCTAGGAAAAGGGTTGCCTCTGCTTTTCTTTCAAACTGTGGCTCAGGCCTGAAAAACTTGGACTTCAGAATCCCGAAGTTCTGGATGCATCAATAGGACAGGGTAATGGGGTGGGGGGGGACATTCATTTGGCCAAGATCACTTTTCTTTCCCAGGTACTGAAGGTACACAAGACAACATTCACCATCTCCCGTTTCCCCTTCTTCACCCTCATGATTCGGGAGCTAAGAGCTGTGGGCCTTGAATCCTGCAAAGGAGGAATATGAGATTGGAAGGGAAGGGTGAGCTGCCTTACCATCAATGTGGAAATTAAGTAAACTCCTAGGACAGTTCTAGCTACAAGTCTAAGATTCTATGAATTAAATGCCTTAAGTTCCCCATTTGTAAAAATATGACTTTTATTCTTTTAAAAAATACTAGCTTTTTATTTTCAAAATATATGCAAAGATAGTTTTCAACATTCACTCTCAAAAAACTTTCTATTTCAAATTTTCTCTCTCCCTTCATCCCTACTCTAGACAGCAAGTAATAAAATTTATGTTAAACATGTGCAATTCTCTAAACATATTTCCACATTTATCATGCTGCACAAGAAAAATCAGATCAAAAAGGGAAAATGCGAAAGAAAACCCAAAAAATCAAGCAAACAACAATAAAACAGGTGAAAATACTATGTGGTGATCCACATTCAGTCCCCATCATCTCTTTCTGGATGCAGAGGGCTCTCTCCATAACAAGTCTACTGGAGTTGGCCTGAATTATTTCATTGCTGAAAAATGCCATATAGGACATTTATTTTTGTTTTCCTTTAGAGAAGCATTTTCTGAACTCAAGAGAGACTTGTGTTCTAATTTACCTCCAATATTGGTTAAGTATGATTGTGGATGAGTCACTTAACCTCAGAGCCTCAGTTGTTTTTTCAGTTAAAAAAAAAAATACAAACAGCACACATGTACGTATATATATGTATATAGTATTTTATTTTATTTTAAGGATCAAGTTAAATAAAATGAGTATAATGTTTTTTTACAAACCTTATCTCTGTATATAAATAGAAGTTATTATCTATCATCCCTTGTCTCACTGAACAGGAAAGAGAAAAGGAGAAGATTCAAATAACCAAACACTTATTAAGTACCTACTGCATGCAAGGCAAAAAGGCAATATTGGTGTAGTAGAGAAATGATTGTAGACCAGGAAGACTTGGATTCAAGTCCAGCATACTGGTTAAGAGACCCTGGAGAGGATGCTCTAAGAAACACTCAAGTCTATACATTGCAGAAAACCCGCTAACCTGCACTAGTAGGGGGACTTCCCTAATCTGTGATTATTCTATAACTGAAATCATTGGTCTAGCCTTCCCCTATCTTATTGTAAGGCCACACGTATACAAAGACAAAAATGAGGCAGATTTTGCTCTCAAAGAGCTTAAGTTCCGTTAAGGAGATCATCCATGTAAGCAAATAGAAGGCAATTTGAGGAGGGAGAAAGTGCTAGTAGCCAGGGGAATCAAGGAAGGCTTCACCTTGTAGCTGAGCCCAGAGATGAAGGGAGCTTTGAAAGTTTTGATTTTGCCCAGTTTAAGGGCATTGGGCTGGGCCTTAGGAGCTCTGAGGGCCCCAGCCAGGCACCTCAGCCCCTGCCCTCATAGGTACACACACAGACACCAGGCTTTCTCTGACCTTCATGGAAAGAGAGGATGGTTATGTTTGCTGGGCTGTAAATGTGTGTCTGTCTTACATTTCCAAGCAAAGGACTTTTGGACCTGAGCCAGGCCGTATACATGTATGTGTGTGGGTAGACTTGGGCACAAGTACAGGCGTTAACACCAATTAATCTCCTGCCTCCTAAAACCTGCATGTAGCTCAGGGAAACAACTCACTTCACACCTCTCATCCCTGTCCCGTGGATGGCCCTGCAGCAGCCCTGTCAGGTCTTCAAAGATAAATTTTTCTCCTCTATCCAATAGGGGAAACAAAGGGCAGTGGCTGATTCATTATGCTTAATGGGATTATTGGGGTGGGGGGGGGCAGTAACAGCTAATTGGGTCCTTAATAAAGTTAATAGAGCTCTTATGATCTTTGCTATTAAGTGTAATTAGGGGGACCTGGGGAGGGGTTGGTGGGAGTCTGGCTGCCTGGGTGAGTGCTGGCAGGAAGGAGTGGGAGCAGGTGATGGGGAAGCTGGCAGCTCTGTCCCCACCCTGGAGGGTTGGGTTGGAGCCACCACACCTTCGGAAGGAGTTACCTCCAGCAGGGGCTCCAGCCCTTTGGCTGTGAGCACGTGTGCCGAGGATGGGGGGGTGGGGAGGGGAGCTCTTTGTACTGGGTCCTATAATAGCAAGGAGAAATATCCACAGGACTCCCTCCTGAGCTCCATTGCTGGTGGCCTGATTCTCTCCCCACACTCTCCTTCCACCTCTCAATATTTATGCACTAAAGCTATTGGACCATTTAAACGCAAATACTTCTAGCTTGAGTGAGATCTAAACTCGTGGCCACCGTATTGGGACTAACCTTTTCTGGGACTAAATCCCAGGAGCAAGGATTCTGTCAGTGGTTCCTGGAATGGTGGTGGGGTAGGAACAAGAAAATCAAACCAAATCAAAAGTGCTGCCTCCCTGGGGAGAGGATGAGGGGAAAACCGCTGGACAAACACAGTTGTCAAAAGAGAGGAAGAGTTACAGTCTGGGGTCAGAGGTTAATTCGGAAAGAGCTACTGAGACACGACGCTCAGAACAAACAAAACAAGCTAAGGGGAGGGGGGACTCTGGGTCTGAGCCTCTCCCCAACGTTCTCTCCAGAGTGGAAGACTCTGGGGGAGCTCATTTGACTAATCCAGCTGTCTGAATTGCTGCAGACATCCTCCCCACCTACTCCCCCAGCTACCCACCTTCCCCAGGGAGAGGAACGAGTGAGGAGAAAAAGGGACAGTGGGTCCTGAGCTCAGATGGGGGATTCTGGGCTGTAGGAGCCGCAGCCCCATTTACTGCGCTCAGAAGCTCCCTTCTTTCTGCCACCCCTAATTCAGCCTAAATCACATTCCCCGGCAACCCTCAAACCCTTTTCTGAGAGCCCTGAGCCAGACTGAGCCGCTTCAGGGTAAGGGTGGGACTGGGGAAGAAGGATCCCCCGGCTCCTCAGCTGCCACCCAAGGCCCCCCTCCGGGCTCTGGTAATCCTCTTGGAGTCTCTCCTGGCAAGTTTTGTGGAGGCATTAGAGGTGAGCCCTCGCTGCTGGGCCCTGGAGCCAGGATGAGCATTTACAGCATTCCTGGGTATTAGCTCTAGGCCCCTGGGGCCCAGACGAGCCCCCGCTGGGCCGGCTGGTTTCATCTACCTTGAAGCCTCCCGTTGGAGTAATTACAGGTGTCGGTGTCGGGGTCAGAGACAGGGTTAATTTGGGGCTTGTCCTGGGGCGGGCAGGACTCATTAATGGGGTCCTGGGGAGTCCCAGGGGATGAACGAGGCAAATAGGGGATTAGGGACGGTTAGGGAGCTTGGAAGAGTAAGAGGGACCCTGCCCACCAGACTCCAGGCTCCTAAACCACTCCCTGCCCCACCCCCTCTCGGTAAGCTCTGTCTATGAGACAGATTCAAAGCTAGTTGAACGTCTCTTTGGGGGGAAATCATCGCACTCTCTTCCCCACCCTAAAAGGGGGATGACTTCCCATGATCCCACTTTCTTTCTTTATACAGAGTAGGGAGGGGAACATTCAATGAGTTTTCAGAGACAGAAAAGAACCTTTAATTGAAGAGGTTTGTAACAGCCTGAGGATTGAATGCTCAGCAGCAGGGGAGACAGCATTGGCCACCCCCACCCCCCACAGCATTGAAGTTCTTTGGCCTCCAGGTGGGAATATTTAGAGAATCTTCTTCACTAAGGTGGAAGCTGAGGCTCTTTTATATCAGGAACCCAGCTCTGGGACCGGCATTAGCTGACACTTTCTTCTCAGAAACCATTGTTGTGCTACCTCCAGGACAATCCCCTAGTGCCCAGAAGCCCCTGCTGCTCGGATTGCTCCGGGTGGGGGGTCCTGAATCTCCCCGTGCTTTCTTCTGGTGTCCATTGTGTCTCAATATCCATTTTCAGAGTGCCTATTTACTTCTTTGTTGTGTACCTTGATTCCAACCCTGAGGAGTTCTCCAGAGCTCATGGTCTCCCTTGTGCTGAGCATTCATTCCATCTAGCATCCTCAAGCTGCTAAGAACCCCTTCAATTAAAGGTTCTTTTCTGTCTGTGGGAATCCAATGAATGTTCCCCTTTCTACTCTGTATAATTTGGGATCTGTCTAAAGAAGGACGCCACGCTGTAGTAGAAAAGATAGAGAGTTCTAGGCTCTGGGCATTTCTACCAAGACTAGGAGGGTCAGGGATAGTTGTCCTTGCAGGTGGGTTATTTTACCTGGAGAATGAATTCCATCTGTTTTCAACCTAATCTGAGTTTCCACTCATTTTCCTCTGTCCCCCCCTCCCCCGTTATGTAAATTTGGTGCACAGATTTTCCAAGTCAAAGGATAGGGAAGAGAGCAAGGGGGGATGGGTTACTCAATAAAAGCCTTTGGAGGAAGAGGAGGAGGAGAGAGGAAGGAACAGAGAGCAGACAAAGTTGGAGGGGGAAATCACTTAACCCCAAACCCATCACAGATCTTTGGCGCCCACAGCCCTGACAGGGGCCAGCTGGAATGGGCAGGGGGAGGGGGCGCCCTGAGTGTGGGAATTCAGGGAGATGGCCCCCTCCCAGGGGCCCAGCTGCCAGGACTTCCTGGGGTCAGGTGGGAGGCGGGAACTCGGGAGCCCCTTCCTCTCCAGCCCTCCCTTTCCCTGCCTTGGGTACGGAGCCAGGGTTCATAGTTCTAACCCTCCTTCTGCTGACAATGGACTTCCTCCCAGGCTTGGGTGGGTCAGACCCAGACCCAGCTACTTCTGCTTCCAAGCAGGCTGGCTGTCCTCACCTCCATTCGGGAGGGGGTGGCCTTAGAGGCAGGAAGCTCCAGAAACTTGCGCATCCTACTGTCCCCCAAGAATTTCCCTTCCCTTCTCCCTTCAAATGTCTTCCTCACACCCGCCTAGAACATAAATAATAATAAATAAATAAAGGTTTCGGCGGCACTGGTAACCCTCTCGGAACCACCGGGCCCACATGGATTTCTGCAGAAAGAGCACAGCCCCGGCTCAGTAGGGAGCCATTTCACGCCTCTGGTTTCAGAGGCGGGGGCAGTAATCTCAGTGGCACTTGTTGCCCCCCCCCCCGGGCCATGGGCAATAGCCCGCGCCCACCCGCCCTGACTCAGCTCCTGTGCCCGGCTCCCTGATCTCGCGCCAATCCGCATCCCGGACCGTCAGTGCCATAATTGAATATAAAGGCCTAGATTTTGGTGCGGGCGGCTCCATTAATCACCAGCAACCTGGCAAGTGCGGCGATAGATCTTTCTCACACGCAAAACAGCTCATGTTAATCTTCGCGGCTGATTTATTGTCTCCCCAGCCTCGTACATGAATTATTCACCGTTGCCGGGGAGGCCGTGTCCAGAACGGTTGGGCCCGGTGCAGGGCCCGGATGGGGGGCGCGGGAGGAGGCCGGGGCCCGGCTTGTTGCCGGGTGACAGCGGTTTGTGGGGCGTTTGGGGGATGCTTTTCCTCGGGGGAAGCAGGGGCTGAGCCGTGCACCAGGAGGCCAGAGGAGGGACCGATGCGGGGCTGGGGATGCTGGGCCGGCTCCCGAAGCGAGCACTTCTCACGGATCCCGAAGGAGAAGTCTCACTGTCTGCCAGGGCAACCCCAGAACTCCAGAAAGAAGGGACTTTTACTTGGAAGGGTCGTAGTTGGGAGAAGGACGGTCAAGGGGGACTGTTGAGGCGTCGGGGACTCTTGGGGGGAAAAATGTCACGGATTCAGAGACCTGACTCAGAGCTCACCGGGCCCCCGCACGAGCCCCATCCCCCGATCCCAGCCAGGCTCAGGGCGGCCCGGCCCAGGAAGCCGGATGTGGGTGTGTCCATCGGGGCACCTGGGGACCTGCCTTTCCCCCCCCCCCCCCCCCGGCCCCGCGCCACCTCACTACCTGGCGGCCCCTCCCGGGTGGAACCGACGGCCAATCACAGGAGGTGGGCACGAGGAGCAGTGGTAGAAACGTCCACCAGGTGGCAGAGAGGTGAATGCCAGGGGAGACGGGACAGCTTTTACATGAGGAAGTAGGGTGTTCTCTACCACCTGCCGGGCTTCTGTCCCAGGTGGGGCTGGGGGCGAGGCCGTGGGAGGGGCAGGAGCAGGGGGACCGACTCTCCCATTGGAAGAAACCATCTGTTCCCTAGACTTAACGCAAAGGGCTGCGGTCCCTTCCTCCCCTCATCCCCCCACCCCCATCGCTGGACCCTTCGACCTGGGAGATGGCTGGCAAGGTGGAGGTCTGTCCCTTAATGTTCCTTAATGTGACACAAAGTCTTACAAACGCACGACACAGCTCCTTCCAGGAGAAGCGCCGGCTCTCCCCGAGCAAGTGGGGATTAGTAGTAGGGACTTGCAGGAGGAAAACTGTCTTACCCCGGGCCCTGATGGTCAGCAGGCTGGCCCGATGCTCTCAGTTCTGGTTCTGCTCCAAACCGCCCTGAGCAAGTAAAGGACCGACCGCACCCGGGGCTCCATTCTGGGGTCTTGGGTAAGGGATGATATGTGTACAAGAGAAAGGGAGATTGTTCCAGGTGGACAAAGGGGCTGCACTGAAAACCCCATTACTGAATCCCAGAGCAGCGCCATCCGCCGGATAGCGCCCAAAGGCCCTCCGAGCCCCACTCTCCCCCTCCTCGGGGTTCATGAAGTCCTCCGGTTTCATGCTCTAAAAAAGAAGCTGTAGAGCCTCTTGATGGCTGGGACGGGGGAAGGCAAAGTTTTCTAGTCGGATTCCCGAGAGCACCGAGAGGTGCTGCAGGGGCTTGTTAAGTTATTGTTCAACAGACCTCCGTCCCCAACTCCCAAATAATCGTTTGAAGTGTTGGGGATTTTTTTTTTTTTTTTTTTTTTTTGGCCCAACCAGTGATTTCATAGATGTTGAGATTTCATTTGCAGGCAACTAATTAGCTCATCTGTAGATCAGAGTTTCTAGAGAATTGCTTGGGCCGCTGAGAAATTAAACACTTGTCTTATAGCCACGTAGCTGTGTCAAAGATAACACTCGAACCCAGGTCCTCCAAGGCTCTGCCTTGATCCACTATGACAGACTGCCTGCTGATCGCAACAGCAATTCATATTAAATAGCAATTTAAGGCTTACAAATTCCTTTCCTTGGTAGATAGAGCAAGTATATCCCCATTTTACAAATGAGAAAACTGAAGTTCAGAGAAATCAAGTGTTTTATAGGAGGCCACATAACTAACAGGCATCAGAACCCTAATTCCAACCCAGTTCAATATTCTTTGCATTACACATTAGTATTACTGAGGATTCCTGTATCTCTTTCAGGCTCCCCCAATGTCCTTCTCCTTGTCTTTTCACTCCTTACTCACTACCTTGAAGGAGAAGAGGTAGCTGCTATCTCTCCCTCTCTCCCTCTCTCTCTCTCTCTCTCTCTCTCTCTCTCTCTCTCTCTCTCTCTCTCTCTCTCTCTCTCTCTCTCTCTCTCTCCCTCTCTCTCCCTCTCTCTCTTTTCTCTCCTCTCTCTCTTTTCTCTCCTCTCTCTCTTTTCTCTCCTCTCTCTCTTTTCTCTCCTCTCTCTCTTTTCTCTCCTCTCCTCTCCTCTCCTCTCCTCTCCTCTCCTCTCCTCTCCTCTCCTCTCCTCTCCTCTCCTCTCCTCTCCTCTCCTCTCCTCTCCTCTCCTCTCCTCTCCTCTCCTCTCCTCTCCTCTCCTCTCCTCTCCTCTCCTCTCCTCTCCTCTCCTCTCCTCTCCTCTCCTCTCCTCTCCTCTCCTCTCCTCTCTCTCTCTCTCTCTCTCTCTCTCTCTCTCTTCTCTCTCTCTCTCTCTCTCTCTCTCTCTCTCTCTAGCACAGGCCCTCAATTTCCATTGGGCTCTTTACACCAGTCCTTTCCCTGAAGCATTCTGCCCCTCCACCCTCACCCCATCCCAATCTCCAGGTAACCAATCTTTTCTTCCCTGTGTCAGCTCTGCAGCTCCCTCCAGATCTCTGCCCCTTCCCCCTCTTCTCTCCTTCACAAATCCTTAGGAGAAAACCCCTCCCAGTGTCCCTGCCCTGCTCTTTTTCCCACTCAGCAGCTCAGGCCTGCCTCTTGCTGTCTGTCTTCACATCAACTCCTTGACTATGTCCCTCAAGGCCAGGCTTGTTTACACTCCCTATGTCCGAGAGGGTGTTTAAAGCCCCAATTACGTTCCTGCCTTCACCAAAACAAACAGTATCCAAGCCCCCAGGGTGGGACTTGGCTCAGACAGGCTGGTGCCACAGGGGGCTGATGAAGGGGGTTGGGGTGTGGGGGGTGGGTTGGAGGAACGGCAGTGGATGCCGGGATGGCTCTAGTCTCCACTAGGAAAGAAGGGGGAAGGGGGAGGGGCTGGGCTAGGTGATGAGAGCGTCTCCCCAGGCCCAAACTTAGCATCAGTGAGTGAATTTTCATTCCAGAGGCTGGGGCACGGGGTAGGGAAGGGGACCTCACCATTATACGAGCTTAGGTGGCCCCTTTCTCTTTTGGACAGCTCTAACTGTCAGGAAGCTGGGTTTTGTTGGTTGGTTTTTTCCTACATCATGTCTATAAATTGCCTCTGTGCCACTTCCATCTATTTCTTTTAGATCTGTCCTCTAGGGCTAAGCTGAGCAAATCCAATCCCTCTTCTATCTGACAGCCCTTCAAACACTTGAAGATGGTTATTATATCCCCCTAAGTCTTTTCTCGTCCATTCTAAGCAGTACCGGCATCTCCAACTGAGCCTCCAATAGCGTAGTTTCAAGACCCTATGCCATCCTATTATGCCTCCGGAAAATCTTCGTGTGTCATTGTTCTCCCTAAAATTCAGTACACAAAACTGAAGGGAGAAGTCCAAGATGTCCTTCTGACTGGCGGGGGAAAGCATTCCCCACATGGGATGAGAGTAATAGAGGCAGAAGAAAGGGATATTAGAGACAGGACACGGTGAGGTAGCCTTGTGGTGGAAGGCACACAGTCCATAGCAGCATCCTTTTTCCCTTTTAGTGTAATGGTTCAATTAGGAAAGAAAGAGTCCTTCGATCCAAGGAGGGCTGTGAATCCTGGCCCTTTTCCCACCCTTCCATTCCCACCCCCATCCTGCCACCATTAACTGGAATTTGTCAATTTAACTCAAGAAGAATTTATGAAGAACCTGCTATGTGCTAAGCCATGGGGACTGAAAAACAAAAATGAAATTTTCCCTGTCCTTAAAGACGTTATTCTACTAAAAGGATACTTCCCATATACCAGTAAGTATACAAACTATACATATAGGTATATACACACATATACACATTAATATCTATATACACATATGTATATGTATGTATATACATATTTTACATATAAGTAATCTCAAAGTAATTTTAGGGAGGGTGAGGAAAGACCATTAACTGGAGGAAATGAGAGGTGGCACCTGAGCTGACCCCTGAACTTGGACTAAGAATTCCACGACTTGGAAGGGAAGATGGGAAAACCATTCCAAGTACAGGGACAATTTATGTCAAGGTGCAGAGCTGGAAGATGAAATGTGGAGTTAGGGAACAGGAGATGGGGAGATCTTTTGACATACAGAATTTGTGAAGAAGAGTAATTCACTATGTTTTTATCCCATGAGAGAAATATGTACTCTCTATAGAACTGGTTGAGAGCCAGACCTTGGCACATGCTGGCTGTATTTCTGCTGTCTAGGGTGGGACCCAAAACAAAAAGTTCTGGTTCTGTGGGACCCAGTCTAGACTCCTTCTGGGAATTTCTTGTCTCTAAAGAGGAATAGGGATAGGGAACAGAGTAGTCCATTAGCCAGAAACCAGGCTGGGAGCCACAGACCTGAGTTCTAATTCTAACTCTGCCACAGGTTCTGTTTGTAGTTCTGAGCCTCTGTTTTTCTTATCTGTCAAGGGCAAACAATAATCCCCTCCTTTCAAGGGAACAATGTAAAAATGAAAGGAAGGAATGGGGGTGGAGAGTAGAGTTCAGGTGTGCTGATGATGGTGGGGTAAAGAGGATGAGAGGGGAAGGAGAGGATAGAATGGGTTGTAATCTGCTTTTTCTCCATCAGGCTTTTAGCAGTCTGGGACTCCAAGACAGAGACAGAGACAGGCATAGAGATAGAGATGGAGCAAGAGCAAGAGTGAGAAACAGAGATAAATATAAAGAGATAAAAATTAGAAATAGAGATAGACAGAGATAAAGATAAGAGATAGAGATAGAGATCTGTATTACGTTTCTGGTCTAGAACCACCTAAATGTGCTACTTTTTGGTACTGTATCATCACTTCTCTGGGTATTTTCTTTGTCTTCTTCCTCCCTCTAGACTTTCACTCTGCCAGAGCAGTCATGTCCTCTCTAAGCATAAGAAGAAGTTCAAGTAAGGTAGAAGGAACAGGTTCTATCCCTCTCTGCTGACTGCTTAGGTTTTAGAAGAGTACCCTTTGAGGTCTGGGAAAGGATTAGTGAATGAGACATGACTCTAGTTCAACTATGGTCCTGGTCCTGTCCCAGAGACTATAAGTAGGACAAGTGGGAAATAGGAAAGGAGGCAAACACTTGTTTCACTCAAATTTTTTAACCTTTTTGCAGAAATCCGACCTCCCCCCAAGAAAAAGATTCCCTGTAAGGTGGGAAAAGGTAAGGAAGGAAATTGTGGGAGTAATTTAGGTCTATGTATATGCTATTGTGTTAATAAGACTGTACAAAAAGTGTGTGGATGAGAGTATGTGTGTTTGTGCAAGTGAACCGGGGTGTGAGCAAAATATTGAGACTAAACAGTTGGTATGAACAAGTATGTTCATGTGTACATATATAGCGTTATAACTAGGATGGGGGCAGGGAGAAGAGGACTGACATTTTTCACTGGGGAGCCAATTTTAAAGGATACCTTTGTGGGGTGTGCCTAAAAACAACATAGCTTAACACCTTATTAGAATAAATAATTAAAGTAGGACGGTAGCATACTGGGGTGAGCTCCACCTGGTTCTTTTTCCTCTCCCTCACATTGTGTCCATATCATGGGTGTATTTGTGGTCCTTGATTGGGATGTAGTAAATCTCCCTGTATTGTCCATGAGGTCTCTACGAAAGTGTATTTGTTTATCTCAGTGAAGGGAAAAGTCTAAAGACTAAAAAACTAAACATCCTGCTACCCCATGTCTCACTACACCCCTAACCCAGGGCAGGACATTTTCTAAACAGATTGTCTGGTCAATGTCCATATCTCCTCTCAGAGACTTGAACTCTAATCCCACCAAAACCCTGCTCCACCAGTTTCTCCACTCAAACTAGTACAAGACATCTCTCTTGACAGGGAAAGTGGAGGGTCAACTTGCAATTAAGATGGTGAAATTCCTAACCAGTCTCCAAAACACGCTGGAACAGGTGGAAAGGGACATTAGAAGAAGCTGATCAAGAAAACCAAAAGGAAATGCCAGTTGCATCCAACTGAGCCAGAAGGCGGCTAGAAGTGTGTGGGTTTCTGAGTGAGATGGGATTAGTTAGGTGTGAGGGTGATACAGGACAGAAACTAGTTCCATTAAAGGGAGCTCAAAACCAGCAGGATCTTGTCCCTGACTATTTGGAGCCACAACAAGGGACAGAGTCAGCTCTCTGTAGGTCACTGAGCAGAGAGACAGAACCAAGAAGAGCACGCACACCTTGAGGCTTGCCAAGGGGGCTGAAGGAGGAGCTTCTGTGGGAGTTATAACCATCTCCGTGATTGAACAGTTTTTAGGCAAGGGGGCCCTCAAGGAGGACTGAGACTGGTTGGGTCTCCAGCATACTGTTGGGACCTGTTATCAATGCAACAAAGGAAGGCACCTCCTCCCAACTGCAGATTGCGCAGAGAATGAGACAGAGATGGGGCCAAGGCCAGCATCAGGAGACAGGAGTGGATGCCAGGGATTGCAGAAGAAGCTAGGACCTGGTCCTAGCCACGTCATCAAGAACTTCAGAGGGGACAGGACCAGACATGGCTTACCTACCCCCTTCAAGAGTTTCAGAGGGAAATTGGGTAGCCCTGGCATGAGATTCAAAACAATTCTAAATACAATAACTATATGCCCAAGAAGTAAATCTAGAGGTAAAGGTCAAACCCAAGCCTTCCTGACTCCAAGACCATCCCTATCTATTCACTGTGAAAGACATTTCCTCCAGAAGAAGAGTTTTAACATCACAGTAAGTATAAAAAGAATCATGGGGGTGGGGGTAACAGATAGGGCAGGATCTGCCTCCTCTAAGCTCCCCCAAAGACTCCAAGAGTGACTGGAAAAAAAAGGTGTTTTTTAAAAAGAGAGAAAGTAGGAGTCTTGAGGAGGGAAATAGAAGGAAACAAATAATTTAAAACAGTAAGAGGAAATCCCTACTCATGTAGCGGGTTGCCTAAAAAGAATTATTGAATAATTCTGTGAAATAACATGAAATAATTGAACAGAGATCAAAAGGTTTTCAAATTAAAACATATAAAGTATTCATCAAAAACATTTGACCTATAAAATAGGTCAAAAGAGACAATTTAAATCTTTGGAATCTTTAAAAACCATGACCAAGGAACTTGGATGTCACATTCCAATAAATTATAAAATATGATCATTCAGATCTATTTTAACTAGAGGATGAAAAAATTTTTAAAAACCACTAGTTATTTCCTGAAGAAAACCCCATTCTGAAGCCTACATTCTCAGCATCCAGAAAGAAGAAATTAAGTACTGAGGAACTCTAGTCAGGATCACATAACACTACATTGAACCTAAAAATAGGAAGAAATTTTGGATTACGGTGTTCCAAAAAGAAAAAGACTCACAACTAGAAAAACTTAGTCTGCAAAAAAAAATTATTCTGTAGGAGAGAAAATAGACTTTGCATAGACTGCACTCATTTCTGATGAAAACTGGTAGAATCTTTGAAATGCGAACAATGGAGATAAATGAAACTTAGGAAAGTAGATAAATTCAAGCACTTAAAAGGGTTTTTACTAATGATCAAATACTTAGTTTCTAATAGAAGACTTCTTTTTTTCTTAAGAATTTCTTAAGAATCCTTTTGCCTTTAAGAATCACAAAGGTAGTAAAGAAAGACAAACCCAGGGAATGGGGTGATGTTGCTCTGTTCTAATGATTTTGAGAAAAAGTAAGTCAGCAGTAGGAACACTAGATGCAGAGGTGTGATCTATCTACCTGTCAGCCTCTCACTAAAAAGTTTTTCAGGTTGTGACTCTTCTGAAATTTATTTGGATATCCATTGCAGACAGGAAGTCATATGGCTTTTGGGGCCAAGAAAATGTCAGAGCCCAAAGTTAAATTCACCAACACAACTATACCTGCCTAGGTGAGTTCCTATCCACAGGAGATGCCAGGTTTGAATTTGTTCATTCCATTGTTCATTCTGCCCCAGTGATCTCAGTCCAGGATTCTCACTCCAACTCTACACTCAACAACAAAATTAGGTTTCTAGGTTTCTTACAATGCTATCCTTAACTTCCCTCCCATTTGGTCATGAGTGAGTCTTCCCTCCCCACTGAACTCACTGGCTCAGTTCTTTTTAAGTTAGATTAGGACTGAGTTTTATATATATATATATATATATATTATATATATATATTTATTATATTAATAATAATATATTATATTAAAAAATAATAATATATTATATTATATATATAATATATATTATATTATATATATATAATATATATAAATTTATATATATATAATTATGGCATGGCATATATATGGCATGGCTAATGTGGGAATTTGTTTTACTTGACTATCCATGTTTATGAGAATATGAATTGCATTTTGTTTTTTAACTTTCTCAGTTCAGGGAAGAGAGATGGGAGGGAAAGAATGTAAATCTAAAAATAAATTTAATTGAAAAGACACAAAGAAAAAAAAGGGATAGAAAAAAGAAAGAAGGAATGGAAGGAAGGAAAAAGAAATACTATGCAGAATAAAATAAGGCATTGTTTGTTGTTTTAAAGAAAGAGGGAGATAGTATCAAAAGCAGAAGGAGGAGGACAGGTAATTAGGGCTTGGGTACAGCAGATTTCTAAACTCCAGGAGTTGGTTTGGGGAGACAAAAAAGATCAGGATGCTTCAAATCCTGGTTCAGGGATCAGTGAAGGCTTAGAAACAGTGAAAGGTGAAGGCCCTAGAGTTAAAACACATTACACCCCACCCCATGTATTCTACATTCTGCTTTGCCCAAGTGGCCTACTTACAATTGCCCTGGACACAATATTCCATTTCTCCTTCTGTGCTTCTTCACGAGTCTGCCTTCCATGCCTAGAAGGCTCTCTTTCCCCATTTCTAGCTCAAGGGCTGCCTCCTTCAAGAGGCCTTTCCCCATCCCTCTAGTTGTTCATGCCCCATCCCATTCTGTATTTACTTTAGTTGTAAAAATAATGTATTCTCTGGCTCTTTTCCCTTCTCTCACCTACAATGAATGAAAGCTCCTTGAAGGACTAGACAGCGTAGGACAGTGCTTGGCACATAGCAACTGCCTAATAAATGCTTGTTGATGGATTAATTGATTGTTTAAAGGATAAGATGCTTCAAGGTAAATGTGCCTATTTGGTTTTTATTTTATTCTTTTTAAAATCTTCATCACCAAGGATAAAGAGGCAGGGAGATATAATGTCCAGAAGCTAGGAAAGCCTGACTGAGGTTGATAAATAATGACTGTAGGACTGTGATCAAATCATTTAATCTCTTAGTCATTGGACATCCAAGACCATAAACTGCAGAGAAGATTGGTAAGAGGGAGTTTCCTCAGCTTCAATTGCTCTATGTCAATGAAATATATAAAAAAATGGTAGCAATGAAAGTAAATTATTTTAAAAAGAAAGATAAATTTAACTCAGATTAACATAGAAAGTCTAAGAAGCTGACTACTTGTCAATGAAATCTAAGTCCAAAGCCTGAATATTCCACGAAGAGCAGATGACATAACCTTGGACCTGGAAGTTCAAATTCCAAATCCAAGGTCAAATTCTGCCTCAATCAATCAGGCTAGCTGTGTGACCCTTTTAAAGTCATTTAACCCTGATTGCCTCAAAAAAACAAAAAACAAAAAAAACAAAAAAAATAACTGTTTTACAGAGAAGGAAACTGAGACCCAGGGAAAGGAAAAGCTTTAGATAAGTCATTTTATCTCTCATCTTTAAAATGACTAGATGATTTTCAAGGGCCTTTCCAGCTCTAAACACTATTTGCTATAATTGTTCCCTTTGTCTCCATCATCATTGCTTCATTGCCCTACTCCTATAATTTGGACACAGTAGTTGCTTAATTAGTGTTGACTGAATGGAATTTTTCTAGGTCTTGTTCCCACAGGGGCGTGAACAAGTAGAAATCTTGGAGACTAGTGGCTGTCAAGGATTGGATAGGATACAATGTACCTGAATTGAGGGTAGGGGTGTTGGTGACCAAAATTTTATTGGAAAGCATTAAGGTTTAGTGAGAGAGGGGGGAGAGAGAGAGAGAGAGAGAGAGAGAGAGAGAGAGAGAGAGAGAGAGAGAGAGAGAGAGAGAGAGAGAGAAGGTGATGCTGGACAAGTCACCATTTTTCTCATCTATAAAATTAGGGAAGTGAACTTGACCTAAAAGATCCTTTCCAAGATCCAAGCCAGGAATTTGCAAAAGCAGCAAGAGGAAAAAAGGAAAACATTTGAGGTAAGTCACCATGAACAGGTCCAAGACAATACCATGATTCTTGGTGAGAGTTGAAGAGATTTAATCATCACCATTATCATCACTGCCACACCATCATCATCGATAGCATTTTTATAGCACCTTAAGATTTAAAATACTATCTCATTTTATCCTTGCTTAAGAAATACTAGTATTCCCATTTTACACATTGAGAAATTTAGACAGAGAGAGATTAAGCGACTTGTCAAGGCTCACACAACTAATGCCTGAAATGGTCTTTGTGACCCTAGTGTAGTGATCTCTTTTTCCATCTAGCTTCTAATAACTTGTCTTCCTTCCTTCCTTCCTCCCTCCCTTCCTCCTTCCTTCCTCCCTCTCTTCCTCCTTCCTTCCTCCCTTCCTTCCTCCTTTCCTCTCTCCCTCTCTCTCTGTTTTGCTTTCCTTCTTTCTGGCAATCAAGGATAAGCAACCTGTCCAGTGTCACACAGTTAGTAAATGTCTGAGGCTGAATTTGAACTAATAGCTTGTCTCTTGAACAGATCAAATGTTTTTGGCTGGAAGGGACCTCAAAGATCATCTTGTTCAATTCCTTCATTTTTAAAAAAGGGCAAATTTTAAAGAAGATAGGAAAGGTAAAGTGAGTTACCTAGGTCATACACATCAGAGATGGTATTTGAACTCAAGTGGTCTGAATAAAAACCACATGTTCTTTATGCTGCCTCTATCTTCTTACAGGAAAGAGCCTGAAACAAGTCCTTTAATATAGTGGGATTTTTAGCAAAAAAACAAACAACAAAAAAACCTGTCATTATCTTCATGTGTATCTCCATAAAATGATATCTCTAATTACATCAATTACCTTCTTCTACCTCATATACATCCCCAAAAAAGTTTGTTTAGTTTAATTAGTTTAAATCTTTATTTCAACTTTTCACCAGGAGATCGGCTTCTACTGTACTTGTTAAGCTTATCCTGCTGTCCAGTTATAAAATTCTCAACACTCAAAGGCCATCATCCCACGTTTGAGCTTCAAAAGCCATCTTCATAGACCCAGATCCGCAGTAGCTTTCTAAGCTGTTGCCCTATTTCTTTAGTCAAGTGAAGAAAGACTGAATCTTGTCTTCTACTTGCAGGAGCAATGCAATGGAGGTAGGATACCGATGGAATTCTTCAAGATTTAAAAGTAAATTCTAAACCCGTGCTTTGCCTATTGCTACCTGTGTAGCATCTAACCACAAGTGCCATAGCAAGGAATAACTATCATAAAATGATAACTTATATTTATGTAGAAGTTTACTTTCTTAAAAGAACCCTATAAAATGTGTCCATTGTATAGATGAGAAACTAAGGTAAAAGAACTTGAATTACACAAGATTACAAAGTTTATAAATATAAATGTGTTCCTATCACCTAAAACGGAATACTTAGAACTGTCTCAAATTCACCCACAAATTTACAAAACACCCGCAAAAATGTATCACTTCCCCTCAGAACCTTCAATTCGTTATAGAAATCCAAGGGTAAAGAGTCTCATAGAAACAAGTATTTGGGTTTTGGCTATTTGAGAGAGTTGAGAAATGGAACCAGAATCTACCCCAAAAAGATAATAACATCATATTCCTTTTATATACATGCAGATTCATAATAATGTATCCCAACAACCCTTGAAGTTAGATGATGTTATTATCCCAAATGTTTACAAATGAAGAAACTGAGGTAGGCAGACATTAAAGATCACCCCGGTAATAATTTCAGCAATTTTTTTTTTTTTGCTGAGGCAATTGGAGTTAAGTGACTTGCCCAGGTCCACACAACTAGGAAGTGTTAAGTGTCTGAGGCCAGACTCAGGTCTTCCTAACTTCCGCAATTTTTAAATGAAGATCTTCCTGATTCCAAGTCTAGCACTCTCTCCCTATACCATCTAACTATTTCTAACCACTACCCTCTAGATGTCTCTTACCACCGTGTATGTGAGTTTATGTGAGTTACTGAAAATGTTTAATACTAAGTAATCTGTCTTCTGCATTAGCAACTGTAAAACAAAGAACTGACTGACAACCTCTGGTCATTGCCAGCTTTAACAATAACAGTATATGTTTCTATGAAAGAAAATAACCAATGCTATTGACCAAGACAAAATAACAATATATTATGAATATTTATATTGATGATTTACATGCACATAGTCCTCAATTGTATCAAGTTTTTGTAAATTGAGAAAAAGCATCATGTAGTAGAATGAATAGTAGCTTTATGACTGTGTTGGCCACTTAATACCTGTGTTAACTTGGCCAATTAATGTAAGTCTTTCTGGTCTCAGTTTTCTCATCCTATGAAATGAGGGGTTAATCTAAATATCTAAATATTCCTGCTGACCCTATAATATTTTGAACTTCATTTTAGATATATTCCCTCCCTCACCCAGGGAACTGAATGAATATTTAAAAGTCTTAAAATAATAGAGAGATGCAAATTAAAACAATTCTGAGGCTTACCTCATATTCATCAAATTGGTAAAAATCATAAAAGATTGAAATAATGCTGATGAGACTGGGTAGGCACACCAATACATTGTTGGTTAAGCTATTAATTATTGGCAACTTTCTGGATAACAATATGAAATTATTCAAGAAAAGTTACTAAATTGTTCATAGCTTCCCCCATTAATTAATTCTTCTACGGAATGTAGCCACAAGAATAAAATACCTATATATCCCAACTATTCATAGCATTATTTTTTGTGTTAGCAAAAAAGGAGTAGTGAAAGAAAAGTGGGTGCCTGTAAGTTAGGGAATGAGTGAATAAATTGTGAAATATGCATATACTTTTGAATATTATTTCACTGTAAGATATTTTTATGCAGTCATAAGAACTTAGATATATATATGAACTGATGGAGAGTGAAGCAACCAGAATCTGGAAAACTACAATAGATAGTAATTGTAATTATGTTAATGAAAGCCACCCTTGAAAGCATCTGAACTCAGATGAATTATAATTTTAATTTCAGAGAGCTAAGAAAGAAACACATTTTCCTCATCTTAATAGAAGAGTGGAGTGGGGGCTGGGGACTACAGATTTGGCATGCTTCATGAGCTCTCAGATGTCTTTATTATGTTGATGATGAACTGTTTTTTCTACTATGTTACGGAGGAGAGTTCAATGTGAGGTTCCTGGGAAGGGACTAGGATATAAAAACAAAAGACATCAATAGACCTTTTTAAAAAAAAATAACGGATCCTTGCCGGAAATTCTTTTATAAAACAAAGATCGCTCTCCCCAGACTCCTTATCTGTCTACAAGTCTGGATTTTCACATACTGAGTTTACTTATACTAAGGTGCAGAGGTCGTGCATTCCAGAGCCAGGGAGAAATGACTTTTGGATTATCTGCTATTTTGAATTATGCATGTGTATGTTGGTGTGTTCATCCTGTCTTCCCCAACCAGTTTTTCCAGCCCCTGATTCTGCTCAGTGAGAAGCTCTCTTACCTCTCTTTGGAGGTGGGGAGATCACTAACAGTAACAAACTTTAGATCAAGAAAGTTGACTTACATAATTCTTTCAGGTAATAGCTTTACCTATGTCTGTCCTATCCTCCTTTCTCCTTGTTTCTCCTACTTCTACAGGATGTCAAAGGATGGCTATAACTTGAGTTCAGTCTCTGCTGACTTCACAACCAACGACTGTAGCCCCTCCATTCCGGTCTTTCCTCCAGCTAGGGATAAGGGTTCAATTGTTTGATTTTCACACACACACATACACACAAGAGGGGAAGAGGCTATTTCACCAAAGAGAATGGAGTTCTTTTGTTCTCTCCCATAGGAATCCTATCACCTAAGGATGATGGCAGAGCTCATTCATCTAATCAATCAGCAGTTTGATCTTTTTCTCTCTGATCTTCAGATCTCTGAATACTACCAAAACTTTAGACTCTGTGTTCTGTGACTATCTCTAAAACACTAACCAGCATTTACCGGCTTCTCCTATGCTTAGCCCTGTGCCTCGCTCCACTGTGGAAAATACCTTGAAAGAAGAGACTCCCTCTTTCCTCTGGGGAGCTCACCCCCTGGTTTTCACCATCCAGTTGAATAATTCGGATTTGGAAAGTAGATCAATTCTAGTAGAACATTCTGGAGGTGGAACATTAGGAGAACCATTTGCAGTATAACCACAATAATATAAAGTACAATAACTTTATTAAAAAGCATCCCATCTTAGATTGATGCAGTGACTAATCATAACTTGAATAAACTGTTGGTAAAGCATGCCTCCTTCCTTTCAGTAGAAAGGTTAGTGGATTATAAATTTGAAATGTGAATACATATGCTAATTTGTTTTGCTTTGTGGTACCTTTTTTTTTTTTTTTTCAAAGGAGAGTTCTTTGGAGACAGGTCATTAGGAAATGACAGAAATGCGTTAAAAAATAAAACACCAATCAACATTTTACTTAGTTTCTTTAGAAAAGAAATTATTCATACCACCAAGTAACATGTACTCAAATCAATTAAACACTCTTAGAAGATCTGACAGTTAAGGGAAGGATATTTACTTAGCTAGAGCAGGGAAAAATATTCAATAAGGATATTCATCAAGGATATCAAATTGATTCAGCTGAGCACAATTCCCTTGCCTGTACATTGCCCATGGTAGTCTAAAAGTTAAGTCTTGGAAGCCAATTTAACTCTTTAAGGCTTTAAAAAAATGCTGTTTTTTAAAAATAAATTTTATTCTGAATCCTTACATACCAAATATAATGAGCATTTCTGTATACAAAGTAAAACAGGAAAAAATGTACATAAGACTAGGAGTCTCTGTTATGTACCTCTTGCTTTTCTTTTAAAATACATAATAAATTCAATAACTTTCAAAGTTATGTTGCCTATCTCTGTTTCCTTCTGACTTTCTTTTTGTTGTCTTTTATGAAAGAAATACTCTGATGACCCTCTTCTTTTTTTTTTTTCTGGTACCTATTGGACACTTCTCCCTCCTATCTTTCAACATTGTGAAAAGAAAAAAGAAAAACAAAATTGTTGTAACAATTATTCATAATGAAGCAAAACTAATTCCACATTGGCCATGTTGGAAAGATGTCTCATTCTGCAATTTGAGTTCATAATCTGTCTACTAAGAACATGGATAGCATGTTCCATCCTCATTGGTCATTGCATTGATCAGAATTCTTAAGTCTTTCAAAGTTTATCTTTACAAAATTTTTATTGTATCAATTGTTTTCCTGGTTCTGCTCACTTCACTCTTCATCAATTCAAACAGTTCTTCTCAGTCTTCTCTGAAATTGCCTTCTTCATCATTTATTACAGCACAATAGAATTCCATTATATTAATGTATCACAACTTATTTAGTCATTCCCCAATACATGGGTATCACCAGTTTCCAGTTCTTTTCTATAACAAAATGAACTACTTTGTACGCATGGATCCTTTTCTTCTATCTTTGATATCTTTCTGATATAGACCTGGTAGTTATACCATTATGCAAAAGATTATTCCCAGTTTAATGAGTTTTGGCACATAATGCCAATTTGGTTTCCAGAATGGCTGGACCAATTAATAACTTCACCAGTAATGCATTAATGTGTCTATCTTCTCTCCGCCCCTTTAGCCATTGTCATTTTCCTTTTTTATCATCATTAATGATCTGAAGGGTCTGAAGTAGGATATTAGAATTGTCCTTATTTCAATTTATAGAACTATTAGTAATTTGAATATTTTAAAAATATGGATGATGATAGCATGAATTTTTTCTGTTGAAAACTTTCTTTATTTCTTGTTATAGCCATTCTAGTATATTTGAATCAGTTTCTTTCTTATATATCTTGAACATAAGACATTTATCAAAGAAGCTTGGTGCAAAGATTCCCTCTCTCGATTATTTTCCTTCTAAATTCAAACATACTAATTTTGTTTCTGTGAAAATCTTTTAAATTTTTTATAATCAAAAATGTCTATTTTATCTTCTGTGATGTCTTCAGTTCCTGGTTTGGTCATGAATTCTTCTTTTAGCCATAGCTGCAAAAGGTATTTCTTTTCTTTTTCCAATAATTTATTTATCTAAAACATGTGTCCATCATGGAGCCTTGGTGAATTAAATCTCAAGGATGATTTCAATAATGTTTAAGGAAAATTAACAGAACTTTCATAGTTGTTGTGGATCTTCCAATATATTCCACCCTTTGGTGGTAAGGTCTTTTTTAAATTATAACTTTTTCTTGACAGAACATATGCCTAGGTAATTTTTTTTAAAACATTATCCCTTGCACTCACTTCTGTTCTGACTTTTCCCTTCCTCCCTCCACCCCCTCCCCTAAATGGCAAGCAGTCTTACACATGTTAAATATGTTATAGTATATCCTAGATACAATATATGTGTGCAGAACCGAACAGTTCTCTTGTTACACAGGGAGAATTGGATTCAGAAGGTAAAAATAACCTGGGAAGAAAAACAGAAATGCAAACAGTTTACACTCATTTCCCAATGTTCCTTTTCTGGGTGTAGCTGATTTTGTCCATCATTGATCAATTGGAACTGAATTAGATCTTCTCTTTGTCGAAGATATCCACATACATCCTCATACAGTATCATTGTTGAAATGTATAATGATCTCCTGGTTCTGCTCATTTCATTCAGCATCAGTTCATGTAGGTCTCTCTAAGCCTCTCTGTATTCATCCTGCTGGTCATTTCAGAATAATTTTACATAACATTCATATTTACCCAACCATTCTCCAATTGATGGGCATTGATTCATTTTCTAGTTTCTAGCCACTATAAAAAGGGCTCTTACAAAGATTTTGGCACATATAGGTCCCTTTCCCTTCTTTAGTATTTCTTTGGGATTAAGCCTAGTAGTAGCACTGCTGGATCAAAGGGGATGCACAGTTTGGGCCCCTTTTTGGGCATAATTCCAGATTGCTCTCCAGAATGGTTGGATTCTTTCACAGCTCCACCAACAATGTATCAGTGTCCCAGTTTTCCCACAGCCCCTCCAACATTCATCATTATTTTTTCCTGTCATCTTAGCCAATCTGACAGGTATGTAGTGGTATCTCAGAGTTGTCTTAATTTGAATTTCTCTGATCAATAGTGATTTGGAACACTCTTTCATATGAGTGGAAATAGTTTTAATTTCATCATCTGAAAATTGTCTGTTCATATCCTTTGACCATTTATCAATTGGAGAATGGCTTGAATTCTTATAAATTTGAGTCAATTCTCTATATATTTTAGAAATGAGGCCTTGATCAGAATCTTTGAATGTATAAATGTTTTCCCAGTTTATTGCTTTCCTTCTAATCTTGTCTGCATTAGTTTTGTTTGTACAAAAATGTTTTAACTTATAATCAAAATAATCTATTTTGTAATCAATAATAATTTCTAGTTCTTCTGTGGTCACAAATCCCTTTCTCCTCCACAAGTCTGAGAGGTAAACTATCCTATGTTCCTCTAATTTATTTATGATATCGTTCTTTATGCCTAAATCATGGACCCATTTTGATCTTATCTTGGTATATGGTATTAAATGTGGGTCCATGCCTAATTTCTGCCATACTAAATTCTAGTTTTCCCAGCAGTTTTTGTCAAATAATGAATTCTTATCCCAAAAGTTGGGATCTTTGGGTTTGTCAAACACTAGATTGCTATAGTTATTGACTCTTTTATGTTGTGAACCTAACCTATTCCACTGATAAACTAATTTATTTCTTAAACTAAATGTTTTTGGTGACTGCTGCTTTATAATATAGTTTTAGATCAGGTACAGCTAAGCCATCTTCATTTGATTTTTTTTTCATTAATTCCCTTGAAATTCTCAACCTTTTGTTCTTCCATATGAATTTTGTTGTTATTTTTTCTATGTCATTAAAATAGTTTCTCAGGAGTCTGATTGGTATGGCACTAAATAAATAGATTAGTTTAGGGAGTATTGTCATCTTTATTATATTTGCTCGGCCTATCCAAAAGCACTTAATATTTTTCCAGTTATTTAAATCTGACTTTATTTGTATGAAAAGTGTTTTGTAATTTTGCTCATATAATTCCCGACTTTCCTTTGGTATATAGATTCCCAAATATTTTA
>NC_133618.1:576580990-576623615 GCF_048593235.1 Sminthopsis crassicaudata
AGACAACTCTGAGATGCCACTACACACCTGTCAGATTGGCTAAGATGACAGGAAATGATAATGACCAATGGTGGAGGGAATGTGGGAAAACTGGGACACTGATACATTGTTGGTGAATCTGTAAATAGATCCAACCATTCTGGAGAGAGATTTGGAACTATGGTCAAAAAGTTATCAAACTGTGCATACCCTTTGATCCAGCAGTGTTACTACTGGGTTTATATCCCAAAGAGATCTTAAAAGAGGGAAAGGGACCCACATGCACAAAAATGTTTGTGGCAGCCGTCTTTGTAGTGGCCATACACTAAAAACTGGATGGATGCCCATCAATTGGAGAATGGTTGAATAAATTGTGGTATATGAATATTATGGAATATAATTGTTCTGCAAGAAATGACCAGCAGGATGAATACAGAGGGGCCTGGAGAGACTTACACGAACTGATGCTAAATGAAATGAGCAGAACTAGGAGATCATACATGGCAACAATAACACTATACAATGATCAATTCTAATGGACGTAGCTCTCTTCAACAATGAGATGATTGGGATTAGTTCTGTTAAGAACCATGCCTAAGTGTGAAGGGGCAGGTTGGTTCTCCAAAAGCTCCCACAGCTGTGGATCATAACACTTGAAGAAATTACAAGTCAGCCTTTATTGACACAGATGTTGTTTGTAGATTGGGATTGAAATAAATTAGAGGCAAGAGGGAAAAGGAGAGAAGTCAGAGAATGCAACTGCCTTCCAGTCTCATTGTATCATTATCATTCTCTCACCAAGGGATCTATTCTGCTGGTCTGTGTTGGCTCCCCAGCAGCCACTGACTGGCAAGTGGCTCCCATAACATCCAGCAGCCATTAGCCGGTTGCTCCTGTGAGGGATGTAGAAGACCCTTACCCAAAATGACTACTCAAAGATCACTCAGTAGAAGGCAGAAAAGTTGTTTACTGAAAACCTCCAGAGGATGAGCAGTCCCATCATGAGATAAGAAAGAGAAAGCTCATGGTGGGAGGCTAAAGAAGTAGTAAAGATATATAGCTTTTATATGAAAGATTACATCACAAGTAAGAGAGC
Organism: Sminthopsis crassicaudata; assembly: GCF_048593235.1. NCBI lineage: Eukaryota > Metazoa > Chordata > Mammalia > Dasyuromorphia > Dasyuridae > Sminthopsis > Sminthopsis crassicaudata. The sequence continues at coordinate 576,582,066 of NC_133618.1, forward strand.
ATTGAGAAGGGTGGGGGGAGGCATCTAATTGGTTATTGCTATCTGGAGAGATTGGAATGGAAGGTTTCTGTTTCCCCAAAATCTCCCAATTTCTAGGAAACAGAAAATCAGGCCTTCAGCCTTAATCAAGCAGATAGTGGTCCAGACTAAATATTGATAAATGTCAAAATACTGGTAAATGTCATCAGCTCAGGTTAAGTAAATATGGTTATAGCTGGCCAGGGCTCAATATAAGCCTGCACATATTATACAGATCATAGGGAAAACACAGAAATAATGAAAGTAAAATACAGAAAAAGAATTTATACATTCCTGTAAGTTCTTCACCTTATCTCTCGAATAGAGACATTTTCATAACACAGTTCCACTAATTCAGTGATGAAGAGAGCCATCTACACCCAGAGAGAGAACCATGAGAACAGAGTGTGGAACACAATATAGCATTCTCACTCTCTCTGTTATTTGCTTGCATTTTTTTTCTTTTTCAATTTTTCTTGTTATTCCTTCTTGATCTGATTTTTCTTGTGCAGAAAGATAACTGTATAAATACATATACATATATTGGATTTAACATGTTTTTAAAACATATTTAACATGTATTAGACTACCTGCCAGCTAGGGGAGGAGGTGGGGGAAAGGAGGGGAAATTTTGGAACAAAAGGTTTTGCAAGGGTTAATGTTGGAAAAATTACCCATGCATATGCTTTATAAATAAAAAGATTTAATAAAAAAACCCTAAATCTTATAAAATGTGGTTCGTTATTCTAGCCTTTTGGCATCTTTTGGGATTTTAACTCTCATCCATTTTGTTAGTGCTGAATCATCTACAAATTTGACAAACATGCCATTTGGGATGTTACTCAAATATTCAATTGGGATATTACCTAAGATCAAGGATGAGCTTTTCAAGCATTCCACTACAGATCTTTCAAGTGGACATTTATGACTATTCCATTAGTTTAGTCATCCAACTTGTTTATTTTTATATATCTATTTGCATGTTGTTTTTCCCATTGAACTGTAAGCTCTTTGAGGATAAAGACTACTTTTTGCCTTTTTGTATCTTTAGTGCTCAATACAGTATCTGGCACATAGTAGATACTTCATAAATGTTTACTGTTTTGAAGATACCTAATTATATTGTCTAGTTGACACTGCTTCATCTTACTAATTATAAGAATGTAATAATCTTTATCAAATGCTTTGCCTGAAACTAGGTAAATCATAACCACAATGTTCCTCTAGTCAATTAATCTAGTAATCTTCTAAAAAAAAATTAGGTTAGTCTGGCATGACCTACTTTTGATCAAATCATATTAACTCTTTATGATCACTGTTTCTTTTTCTAGATATTCACTAACTGTCTCTTTAATCATGTCATAGAAATTTTCCAGGAATCAAAGTCAAGTTCCCTGAAATACAACTTAAAGATTTGATTCCTTCCCCCTCCCTGCCCCTTTTTTTTTCCTGAGGCAATTGGGGTTAAGTGACTTGCCCAAGGTCACAGAGTCAGGAAAGTGTTAAGTGTCTGAGGCCAGATTTGAACTCAGGTCTTCCTGACTTCAGGGCTGCTGCTCTATCCACAATTCCTTTCCCTTTTTTGAAAAAATCAGGACATTTTCCTTTCTTCATTCCTGTAGCCCCTCTCTGATAAATCTCCAAGATCTTTAAAATATAGTGACTGAGAAAATATATCTTCGAGGTCTTCCAGTACTCTGATAAATCCTTGTTTGAGGCTAGTGCTTTGAACATTTCAAGGGCAGTTAGATGCTCTCTTACTGTCCTTTAATTTATCTTGCTATTTTTTATTCTGTTTTTTCTGGTTTTTGGCTGACTAGGCAGAAGAGAAATAAGAATTCAGTAATTCTGTCTTCTCTTTGTAATCTATCAGTATCCCACACACTCTGTAGAGCAGTCTTATCCTTCATCCAATCCTCATCTTTTCCCCAATATAGCTTTTAAAAAACTCTCACCCTTATGTCTACTTCCTAGCATTCCTTGTTAACCTTCTGAGCTTTATTCCTAAGGCTGTTTTCACAAGGATGTGAAATGTGTCTGTTTTTATCTTGCATTAACTGACTTTGCTGCTACTTTATTTATGTCTCTTTAAAATCTAAGTTGAGTGATTAGTTCCCTATGGGTTCACAGAGATCATCCTCTTTAGATAATTCCAGCACCATTTTCTCTTCATCATAATTTTTTTCTTTATGTCTTCTTCCATTATCATTTTTCTAATACCTCCTGAGCTGACTTGTGGAGAAATGCAGAAAATAAAGTATTGTACCTATTTCCTCTAAAAACTTTGAAATCCTCTTTCCTAGTATCTAAGTCATAATGAGGACTGTTCCTAGATTATTCCTTCTCCCTTACCACATAAACTAGTTGCTTACCTCTTAGGTTGCCTTAATTTTCACTTCTAGAAGCTGATCAAAATCAGATCTAGAAAAGGTATTTCTCTAATTATTTCCTTCACCTTTTGCAGAAAAATGTTATAATTAAGGCAAGCCCAGAATTTGTTAATTACTCTATTTTTTTGGCCAGGAGTGTTTTTCAATAGATATATGGGTAATTGAAGTCATCTATCACTGCTATTGCATAGACTACTATATGAACTATAAGTCCGTACCAACTTTTAAATATGTTCTTCAAGATCTCATCTATTTCTACTTTCTGCCCAGCATTAAGATCTATACTTAACATTATACCATAACAGTAATATTCATTCCTTCCCACAAGCATACTCATACTTTGGGGAAGAGTAAGAGAAATGGTTGAATATACCAGAGCTTATATGAACTTCCCAGGGTTATAATGGTCCAATTGGGAGAACATCTCTAAAGATTGATCTCCTTCAGGAAGGTCTCTTTGGTTAATATAATTTAGTTGTCCATAGGTGAATTTATTTCACTTCTCAATCCTAACAAAGATTCTTATATCATATATGTATGTATGTATATCAATAGGCAATAGTGCCTATTGATATATTTTGTAGTTTCATGCCTGGTATCACTACGGTATCTTTCCAGGGATACTGGAAGACCTTTAATCACGTTTCCTCTTCTCAGACAGTGAACCATGTCTCTCCCGTCAAGGCTCTTTACATTTACTCCCTCTTCTAATTGTAACCTGTGATACATGTAATCTACATTATCATGATAAAGAGAAATAGGCAAGATCCCACATACACATTTTCTGATAGGCACAAACACATGCCATCTCTGCAACATAATAGTTCTGTGATCTTTAGCAAGTCTCTTCAAATGTTCTGAGACTCAATTTCTTCTGTAAAATGTATTAAATCATCTTTAAAAGCTGCTATTTCTATAATTCTACTTACCTATGCACATATATACATTCAAATTCACATTCATATATAGAACATGTACATGATAATATAGACATAAATATATATATACATACTTATATGCATATATACACATACCGAAAAACATAAACACACAAAAACACACACACAACTAGAGCTTAGTGGACTATAAGCAGACAGAGGAATGTAATAAAGTGACAGCTGAAAGCTGTCCTGAGTATATAACATTACTTTGGTGAGAAACTTGAGCTCTATGTTGGAGGGAGCATGGGGAGCTTGAGGGGGGAGAGGTCCTGTCTCTCTGGACTCTGTATAGCCACTAGGAAGGAGAGATGTTTCCATTATAAAAAATGATGAAAGGACTGGAATACTGAAAAGAGCCGGAGGTGAGTAAATAAAGCCATGATCTTTGACCCCATGGGGTCAGTGCTCAACCCTAACTAATGCTAATTAGGGAGAGTGTGGTTGTGCCCCAGTCCAAAATTCTTCGATGAGTGAGGGCCATACAGAATCTCTAGACCCTAGAGGTGAGTGGGGAGGTATATGTATGAGGGAAGTGGAAAATGCCTGGGTGAGGGCAACATAAGTAAGAGTATAGACATGCCTAGAATCCTTCCCTCCCCTCATTTATCTTTGAATTTTTCAGATGAACAATGAAAAATTCAAGCTAAAAAGGAATTCTGAAGGTTCCCTGTCTTTCTGTGGCTTGATTGGCAATGAACTCTGGTTAGCAAGCCCTTTTCTTGGACTTGAACTTGGAGGAGAAGACATTTCAGGCAGATGATGTGGAGGACCAGTGGTGCTCCTAGTATAACAATGCCAAGTAGAGAAAACCCTAGACTGGGGCAACTAGAAGAGTGGCAGTGATTAGAAGGGAACTCTAATGAGGAGTGATCTTTTACATAATCATTTGTCCTAAGAAAGGTGATTTTTTTTTAACTTGGAAAGAGGGTGAGGAGAAAAAAGGGAGTGAAAGTTAATGATGACAAGAAAAATAAAAGAGGGTCATTGAATTATTTTTAATGTATAAGAGAGAGTAAAAGGAAATTTAAAGGAGACAGGAAAGAAGGAAAACTTTGAAATTAATATTTTGAATTATTATATGCTTGAACAACTAATAATAATACATTCATAATACAATATGTAACAATACGCTCAATAATTTATTCATTTCAAATGTAATTACTCTTTTCTATTCTCTATGTATGAAAATGTTCATGAAAATTTGTATTTGTCAAGTCCCACATCACATGCAAAAAATTACTTAAAATCCATTAAAAGGTAAGTCTCAGCTGGATCAGGCGACAAGGCTAAGTCCTACTGCCTACTAATTTTTTGGGGGAAAGAGACTGTTGGTCAAGTTCCTCTCCTCATAACTTCTCAGACACCTTAGAAGAGTACTCTTTCCTCCCTGATAGTAAAAGGAATAGTAGTGTAGGATTATGGAGGAGAAAGAAGCTAGAAGACTATTTAGGAAACATTTATCAAAAGTAAATTCTGCTTAATGGCATAAAATGTGAACCCTCTCTGGGGTCTTCCTTAGCCTTTTAAGATGGAGAACAAATTTTAAGGCAACTCTTACTCCGTTTGGATTACAAAATCAGTCAGAGGCTCAAGGTAGTTAGCATCATAAAAAGCAAATGCACTGTTCTATTTTCCTCATCCCCTCATAGACCTCTTCCTTACCCTTTAGGAGACAATGCCTGAACTCAGTTTACAGGTAAGAAAACTGGGGCCCAGGAAACTGTAGGCAAAGTTGAATTAGCATTTTGAAATAACGTTTCAAAGTTTCCAAGAAAACTCATTTTAGAAAATCTCTAAAAACTCCAACCAGTTGTCTACTCTTCTCATTTTCAGTTCTATCAGCTCCCTCTAGGTTCTGGGCACTGTTACCAACACATTTGACCTCCTGAGGCACACTAATCTTCTTTCTGTACTGACCAAGGCACAAGTTGGCAGCCTTTTAAAAGGAAAGGAGCCATAATAAATGATATTTTTAGATTAACCTTTTGAAAAGCCACATTACAAGCCACTTACATTGGTTCAGGAAAGAGTTTATATCAGGGACATCTAAACAAATTGGGGACTAAAATTTTTAATTTGTAATATAATGCAATAGTATCACTAACATCCTTCTGTAATGGCTCATTGTGATATAGAAATGACCCTGATCTTTCAAGAGGTAGCCTTCAGGGCAGGAGCTCTGTCAGGTCTCATTCAGATGGAAAGATTTCAAGTGTGGGCATGTGTCTGTCTTTCAACGAAGGATCATCTCAACTATATTCAAAGAAGCTTGTCACCAGATTGGCCACAAGATGCTGATTTTTTTTCTGTCATAGCAACTCCTCACTCACTGCAACATTATTGGCAAAGCAAGTTTCCACAACAATGAAATTCTAGCCCCTTGGAGAGACTTTGGGGTACAGTCAAAAAAGCTTCAAAAGTAGAGACCAGGATTCAAATCCAGCCTCTAATACTAGTTTCTCAGAAGCCTGAGTGTTTCTTCATCTGCAAAATGAGAATATTAACATTTGTAATACCTAGTTCAGAGAGTTATTTTAGGAATCAAATGGGATTATATATATACATATATATATGTAAATGATTTACAAACATTGAGGCACTATATTACAAATGTCGGCTAATATAACAATAAAAAGACCTAATAATTATTTATCATCTCCAGAAGGAGCCTGTTACAATGCACATGTGTATTTTAGAAATGGGAGAGAGGACCCTAAGGAGCTTTCTCTTATTAGCACATTAGCACACTGACTCTATCAGATTACTTAATTGTTGCTTTGGAAAACAGAGAGCCTAGCCCTGAGGGAATGAGGCATATGGGGCAGAAGTTGAAGGATACAGGGCAGCCTCAAGCCTATGGAAAGGAAAACAAGTTGACCCATGATGGCAATGGACTCCGCTCCCCCATTCTTTGAAGCAGGGGCTAGAGAAGCAGGAGAGTGCCTATCTGAACTATAATCACCACCAAGGTTAGAGAATCATTGTTGTTAGTTTTAAGATCTTTCTGACTAAATAAGATGAGTCAACACAGATATAGACCCTTTCCTTTATTTTGGTTAAAAAAGCAGTAGGGGTGTATGTACTTAGAGGGATGCCAGAGGCTCAGGAGTTGTTGGTTGTTGACCCCAGGCCCCAGGTAAGAAAACACTGACTTTCCCTTTTAATAAGCCCACAGGCCCTCGAAAGTGTAAAAAAGAAATTTACTTAGAAACTAAAGTAAAGAAATACTGAACCAGAGAAGTAAAAACTGAAGAAGTTAGATTGGCAAAGGAAACAACATCTAAATCAGAACAGCTTCAGACTATCCTTGCTGAAAGATCAGGTGGAATTCTTAAGTCAACCCCAACTTCTACTCCCCAGGCAAATTGTTCAGCTAATACTCACCCTAGTGGGTCTTGTCCAGCCAGGTCTATTCCCCTCATTCCCTTGATGTAAAGGCACTTTTTTATCTAGTCTTCAAGATTCTAGCCCAGGAAACAAATGAGTGTTTACTTGTCGGGGAATGGCTGAATAAATTGAGGCATCTAAATGTGAGATAATATCATTGTGCTCTAAGAAACTGTTAATATGAAGAATGAAAAGCAGGAAGGATGAATTGATGCAAAGTAAAGTAAGAACAAGGAAGAGAACATGCAGAGTTGCTACAACTAAAAGTGAGGGAACAATAAAATAAAAGCTGAATGTCATGCCCTTTGATCCAGCAATAAACCCCTACTAAATCTATATTCCAAAGGAATCCAAGAAAGAGGAAACGGACCAAAAATATTTATAGCAGCCTTTTTATAGTGGCAAAAATTGGAAACTGAGGAGATCTGGGAATGGCTGAAAATTTATGGGATATGAATGTGCTACAATTGTCCTGTTAAATCTTGAAGGGGATGATTTCAGAGAAACCTGAGAAGACTTGGATAAACTGATGCGGAGTAAACTGAACAGAATTAGGATAACAATTTATACAATAATGGCAATATTGTAAATCAAATTAACTTTCAAAGACTTAGGAACACTATTAGTATAATTGTCTATATTAATAACCAAATCAACAAAAACCATATGATCATCTCAATAGATGCAGAAAAAACATTTGATAAAATCCAACATCCATTCCTATTAAAAACACTTGAGAGTATAGGAATAAACGGACTTTTCCTTAAAATAATCAGTAGCATCTATTTAAAACCATCAGTAACCATAATATGTAATGGGAATAAACTGGAACCATTCCCAATAAGATCGGAGTGAAACAAGGTTGTCCACTATCACCATTACTATTCAATATTGTACTAGAAATGCTAGCTTTGGCAATAAGAGTTGAGAAAGAAATGAAAGGAATTAGAATAGGTAATGAGGAAACCAAACTATCACTCTTTGCTGATGATATGATGGTATACTTAGAGAACCCCAGAGATTCTACTAAAAAGCTATTAGAAATAGTCCACACCTTTAGCAAAGTTACAGGATACAAAATAAACCCCCCCAAAATCAACATTCTATATCACTAACAAAATCCAACAGTTAGAGCTACAAAGAGAAATTCCATTTAAAGTAACTTTAATACTATCAGTATAAAAAAATCTCTAAAAACTCTCTGCAAAGGGAAAATCAGAAAATATATGAGCAAAACCACACACCACTTTCCACACAAAGTCAGATCTAACCAAATGGAAAAATATTAAATGCTCTTGGATAGAGCGAGCAAATATAATAAAAGATGACAATACTACCTAAACTAATCTATTTAGCGCTCTACCAGTCAGACTACCAAAAAACTATTTTAGTGACCTAGAAAAAATAAAGTTCATATGGAAAAACAAAAGGTCAAGAATTTCAAGGGAGGGGCAGCTAGATGGCGCAGTGGATAGAGCACCAGCCTTGACTTCAGGAGGACCCGAGTTCAAATCTGATCTCAGACACTTAACACTTCCTAGCTATGTGACCCTGGGCAAGTCACTTAACCCCAGCCTCAAAAAAAAAAAAAAAAAAAAAAAAAAAAAAAAAAAAAATTCAAGGGAATTAATGAAAAAAAAAATCAAATGAAGATGGCCTAGCTGTACCAGATCTAAAATTATAAAACAGCAGTTACCAAAACCAATGATATTATCTCATATTTAGATGCCTCAATTTGTTCAGCCATTCCCCAACAAGTAAACACTCACTTGTTTCCTGGGCTAGAATCTTGAAGACTAGATAAAAAAGTGCCTTTATCTCAAGTTTAAGAAATAGACTAGTTGATCAGTGGAATAGGTTAGGTTCAAAGGACAAAACAGCCAATAATTTCAATAATCTAGTGTTTGACAAACCCAAAGACCCCAGCTTTTGGAATAAATTTACTGTTTGACAAAAATTGCTGGGAAAATTGGAAATTAGTATGGCAGAAACTAGACATTGGCTCACACTTAACACTGTACACCAAGATCAGGTCAAAATGGATTCATGATCTAGGCATAAAGAATGAGATTATAAATAAATTAGAAGAGCATAGGATAGTTTACCTCTCAGACCTAGGGAAGAGGAAGGAATTTATGAAAAGAACTAGAGATCATTATTGATCACAAAATAGAAAAATTTTGATTATATCAAATTGAAAAGTTTTTGTACAAACAAAACTAATGCAGACAAGATTAGAAGGGAAGCAATAAACTGGGAAAGCATTTTTACAGTCAAAGGTTCTGATAAAGGCTTCATTTCCAAAATATATAGAGAATTGACCCTAATTTATAAGAAATCAAGCCATTATCCAGTTGATAAATAAAGGATATGAACAGACAATTCTCAGATGAGGAAATTGAAACTATTTCTAGTCATATGAAAAGATGCTCCAAGTAATTATTAATCAGAGAAATGCAAATTAAGACAATTCTGAGACACCACTATATACCTGTCAGATTGGCTAGAATGACAGGGAAAGATAATGCAGAATGTTGGAGGGGATGTGGAAAAATTGGGACACTGATACATTGTTGGTGGATATATCCAGCCATTCTGGAAAGCAATTTGGAACTATGCTCAAAGAGTTATCAAATTGTGCATACCCTTTGATCCAGCAGTGTTACTACTGGGCTTATGTCCCAAAGAGATCTTAAAAGAGGGAAAGGGACCCACATGCACAAAAATGTTTGTGGCAGCCGTCTTTGTAGTGGCCATAAACTAAAAACTGAGTGGATGCCCATCAACTTGAGAATGGCTGAATAAATTGTGATATATGAACAGGATGATTTCAGAAAGGCCTGGAGAGACATGAATTGATGCTGAGTGAAATGAGATCATTGTATACTTCAATAACAAAACTATATGATGATCAATTCTGATGGACGTGGCCCTCTTCAACAATGAGATGAACCAAATTAGTTCCAATAGAGCAGTAATGAACTGAACCAGTTACATCCAGCGAAAGTACTCTGGGAATTGACTATGAACCACTACATAGAATTCCCAATCCCTCTATTTTTGTCTGCCTACATTTTTGATTCCCTTCACAGGCTAATTGTACACTATTTCAAAATTCGATTCTTTTTGTACAGCAAAATAACTTTGGACATGAATACATATATTGTATTTAACTTATACTTTAACATATTTAATATGTATTGGTCAACCTGCCATCTAAGGGAAGGGGTGGGGGGAAGAAGGGGAAAAGTTGGAACAAAAGATTTTGCAATTGTCAATGCTGAAAAATTACCTATGCATAAAATTTTTGTAAAAATAAATAAAAGACTTAGAAACAATGAGCAACCACAATTCTAGAGGACTTATGATAATCCAAGTTATCTACTACTATAGAGAGGTGACAGACTCAGTTCAAGTATGTATATATGCATGTGTATGTGTGTATACACAGAAATGTATATGTGTGTACATATGTATATATTATATATATATATATAAACATATATACCTATCTATATCTATATACACACACACAAAGTCTATTGTGAGCATTTCATTTGATTATATTTGTAATGGGTCTTTTTCTTGCTTTCTCAATGAGTGAGGAAGGAAGGTGAAAAAGAATTTGAATTGGAGAATGAAATAAAATTAATCAAAAAAAGAAAGAGGAGAAAGTAACTCACTCTACTTCTTTGTAGAACTGAAAACTGAGAGAGGAAGAGGGTGAATACTGCTTGCAATGACATAATGTTTTTATATTTTGGTTAGTTTTGCTAAATTTCCTCCCTCCCTTTATTTTTATTCTTTATCAAAAGGGATAATTTTCTTTGAGGGAAAAGTGGGAGGAACATCTTAGGAATTGTGGATGATCTAAAAAGTGAAAGGTATCAATAAAATTTTATTTTAAAAAAATCCCGAATGCATTGAACTTAACAATGATGAAGCTTGTATACAGAGCAGAGGAATGATACTTCACTCCCTTTTCTGAAGGGTCTATATATTGACAAATGAAAGTAATATAAAAACAAAAAGATCAAATTTTAAGCATAAAAAATGATGAATATGACAAGATTTGTTTAATCTGATGCAGAATGAAGCAGGCTCAAGAGAAAAAAGGATATAGAGTAAAATAAATAAAAAATAACATCAGAAAACATTTGAACTCCATTTAATACTAATGATCAATCCTAGACCCAGAGAAAAGATAATAAAACATAGTTAGAGGGGTGGGTGCAGCATGTGACTTGTACTAGGAACTACCATTACTATTCCATTTGATTTTGCTTAAGTTTTTCTTTATTGTAAGTGGGGGAGGGAAAGGAAGAGCAATCTCAGGAAATGATAGTCATGTAAAAATAAAAACAAGTGGCATCAATAAAAAAATTAAATATATGATTCAGCTTTCAAGTTGTTCTATAAAGAACTGGCAATGATTACCTTTGCTCTCCTAAAGATCTCATTGGTTCCAAAGTAATCATACCACCCTCCTGGTTCATTTTCCTGTGTCGAGGACAGTCTGCCAAGCAGATAAACTATTCTGCTATTCTGGGTGATTCTATTCTTCAGAGAAGTTCAGTTACCTTATCCACTATTCCATACTCACAACTTGGCCTAATTAAAAGAATTATGAGCTTGCTAACAGATGCAACTGTCTTGAAAATTTTGACAGTCAAAAGCCAGCTTCAAGTCTTCCCACTTCAAAGTTTGAGGCCTTTGGTAATTCTCTTTGAAGGTTTTTTTTTTTTTTTTTTTTTTTGAGGGCATAGGGGATTGTATAGATTACAGATGCCATGTTGTACCATATGAATATAATCTTGTGCTAGTACTAATACCTGTACGTAAACTAAGGAAGAGCTGAGGGCTTTCTGAGGAATGCCAGAAAGGAATGGTTAGTTGAAAAAAGAAAAACAAAAACAAAATTCTGAAAAGATAGCTAAGAATATCAGATAAAGAACCTTACTAATGTAAGGAAGGCTAAGGTTCGAGCCTCTTTTCTGACACATGCTGGTTGTGTGTTACTAAGCAAATCATTTAATTTCCCAGCATCCCAGGAAATATTCTCAGTCTGAAAGTTGCAGAACAGCAACAGATTTGCATTGATAGAGGGATGTCTTCACTGAAGGTTTCCTACACTAATAAAATTACAGCTGTGAATAGAAAACCAAACCAAACCCAAAACCCAAACTCTCTAAACAGCTTGAGTGAACTGAGGAAAATGGGGGAACCGACAATATAATAGGATGATAACTGATGGCTGCCATTTTGGAATGCCATAGAGTCCATTATGGATTGTTATGGGTTGCTGGCTGTCTTCAGCTTTAGAACACAACTAAAGGAGTGCTTGAGGTGTTGAAGTATTTAGACCAATTCTCTTTTATAAAATGAATGCTGAAATATCTAATTATAAAGGAAAACTCTTTTGCTCTAAAATATTAATATGAAAAATAATACTAATATGAAAATATTAATTTGAAAAAATTAATATAAAATTACGAAGAAGCAAGGAATAAATATTGATGCAAAATAAAGTAAGAACAAGGAAATCCAATGTGTCTAATTACTGTAATGATATAAATGAAAGAATAACAACAAAACTAATGTTTTTTTTAATTTTTTGTAGTCACAAAGAAATGAAAACAAAGCCCATGCTTATTGATTGGAGAATGGATAAACAAGTTGTAGAATATATATGTAAAGGAATATTACTATCAAGTCAGCAAACATTTATTAAACACCTTTTATGATCTAAGCATGCTAATTTCTGGGGATACAAAGAAAAGGAAAAATCAGTATAAGAAATTAAAACTATAAGAAACATTTATTTAGTATCTACAAGATTCTAGGATATACAAAATTGAGGAATGAGAAGATAGTCCCTTTCCTTTTTGAGCTTGCAGTCTACTAAGAGCTATGATACCAACACAAATAGTAGAATATATAAAAATATGAGCATCATCAAACAACATAAATCTCTAATTTAACCCGGTTCTTCCCTCTCCAATTATCCTATCAAGTTATTATTTTTTCAATTTACAATATAATGCAATATAATAACAACAATATTGTAAAAACAAACAACTTTGAAATATTTAGGCAACATAAGAACCAATTGCAACTCCAGAGGTGTCATGTTGAAGCATACTACCAATCTCCAGATAGAGAGGTGATGAACTCAGAGTATTTATCAAGGCTATGGAGAGAGGAAGGGAGGAGAGGAAAATAGCAATACCAGAATTTTTTTTTAACTTTACATGCTTGTATCAGGGGTTTTGGTTTTTTTTGGTTTTTCAGTGGGGGAGGAGGAGATGAAAGTGAGAAGGAGAGAAGATAGACATAAAAATAAAATGAAATTTAATTTTACATTTTTTTAACTTAAAAGCTTGGGTTTTTTTAAATTAATTTTTGTTTGTTTGTTTTTGTCCTGGGGATTCTTCTGGTTCTCAGTTCCTTTGCTGAACAGAGATGGCTGACAATTCTAGCATCAAGTCAGGTCTCTCCCAGATAGTTTACCAACTCCCACCTACTTCTCTTTCTCTCAGATAATTCATTTTTGAGGTCCTTCCCATAGCTTCAGGTTTACACGAATTGAAAATTTTATCTCAAATGTGATACACATAATTTCTATAAAGAAATAGGAATTCTCTCAGAGACCAGGACTGCTCAATTCCCAGGCAGAACTGGAGAATCTTGGCCTGGCTTCAATAGCTCTTTCAGGAAGAAATGCTTTGCTGGTGTTTATATTTTCTATGCGTCTGTGTTCATGAGTGTGTGTGTGTGTATTTGTGTCTAGGTGTACCTATATGCATGTTTGTTGCATAATCACAGAAATGTAAAGCTAGAGGAAATTTAGATATGCCTGTGCTTATTTCTGTTTCTAAGTATATGTAGGTGCTTGTGTGCACACACTGTATATTTGTATGGATAGGTGTATGTATGGAGGGACCTGTAGATTGGAGGGGATGTGATTTCTGTAAGATAGAGCCTTGAGAAAAGGGAGGAGGGAAGATGAGAGATAGGAACTGAGAGATTGGGGGGAGGGGGAAATAGAAAATCCAGAAACACAGAAAAGGAAGACATGATGCATTTTAAAGGAAAAGACTTGTTGAAAGTCTCCATGCACATAATGAGAACAGACCGGTTCATAATTCATATAGATAGATCTGTTTCCCCATGGCAATCTAAGGCACTTGGGAGAGAGGGTAAGCTGAGTGTGCATAATGAGGATGGAGGGGAGGGGTAAAAGCTCAGAAAGACCTCCAGACTAAAGGTCACCTGAGAAACAAGGGCACAGGGATTGGCAGTTTGGGGTGTTCCTTGCTCCCCGCCTCTTCTCCTTTTCCTCCACACTGACTCATCTACGTTGGCTAATCTTCTTTCCCCACTCCCGGGTGTAAGGGGCGGATGGTGAGAGGGTAGAGAGCAGGAAGTATCCCCCTACCTCCTAAGGAGGCTGAGAGGCTGAGAGGTTTCTCTGCCCAGGGTTTGCTGACATCGGAGGAGGAGGATAGGGGAGGCCTCAGAGGCAGTGCAGAATTTGCTGAGCCTGCAGGCTCTCCCACCCCTCCCTGGTCCCTCATTACTTAGATCCATGTGCATGAAATATCTTTATTTGAAAGCAGAAAAGAGCCCTCAGTCTATAGTATTTCACCTTTGGGCAAGGGGCTGACACAATAGACTTTGAACCTTAGTTGTCAGGTTTTTTTTTGTTGTTGTTGTTTTGTTTTGTTTTTGTGATTTGTTGCCCTGCCCTCCTTCCCCTTTCCCTCTCCCCCCTATATCCCCGCGCCACCAATTCCACAAATCGGAGAAAAATCGGCCTTCGGCTAAAGAAATCAGGCTGCAAACAAGTGTCGAAAACTTGGACCTGGGGAGGGGGCAAATAGCGAGCATATTCCAATCCGAATAATGTGCCCTGAGTAATCCCAGGGATGTACAGACTAGGTCCGTAGGTACAAATCCTTGAAGCAGCAGGATCGTCAAGGGGATAATTTGCTCTAGCTTCTGATTGGAACATCCGGGGCTCCCGGGGCCCGTGTGGAAGCTGCTCCAGGTCCCTCCAGTTCTGCTATAGGGCACAGCCAAGAAGTGGCCACTTCCCACGCAGAAAGCCTGAGGTCCCCTGCAGCGGCCCCCGGTGAGAGGCTGCGCGCCTCATTGAGTGGTTATTAATAGGGAGTTTGTCTGGTGTCAGACACCGACATGAAATACATTAGCATTATCCCATAATCTTATTTAGTAAACACTCCGCTGCTCCGTTTCCTGTAATTGCATTGGGAAGATGTAATATTTATGAAAGGGGAGACAGGGATGTCACTGCTCATCTCCGCTGAGCAGTAAAAGTCCTAGAAAAAATTGTGTTAGAGATTTTATGAGCTGGAGAAAGCACACCGGCCCGAGCTGCCCCTGCCGGAACTACTGCGGGTGCAACTGGAAAAGGAGGGGCAGGATCGAAGAGTAGAAAGGGGCAGAGGCCGAAGCCTAGTTTCACCAGTTCCTGGAAGTCCCCTACTTGATCCTAGCTGCTGAGAGAGAAGGGCGCTGGGTGGCGGCCAGTCTTTCGGGTCCCTCTTGTGGGTGCTTTCCTGGGTCTCAATGGACTTCATAATGAATCGAGCCCACCAAGGAGATGATCTGGTTCTCTGCCTGCATCCTAGACATCCTTCCTTCCCCATTACCAGTCTATGCCAGCCGGCTCCATTTGCCCTCCTTATAGATCCCGACCCTGATCTCCGGGTGACAGTGAATGCTCGGATCTCCAGGATTCTCTTTGCATTTAGCAAGCCCAGTTATTTATGTCCCTTCGAAAAGAAGGGAGCAGAGTGATTAAGTGCTGTCATAGATTCTTCTTCAAAGCCGCCGAGGTCCCACGCTTAAACAGCTTTTACACTCCCAGGCATGGTTATCCCTCAACTAGGATTCTCTTGCAATTTTCTGGGAAGCAACAGCACAATTAAGATAAGGATCAAGGATAAGAGACCCAAGACCGGCCTTCCCTGGCCAAAAGCTTGATTTCTTTTGGTGTGCTGTTAATCTGCCTAATTAACCAGGGAGATCTAATTTTCTCTAATTGTACTGAGAGAAGGGCATTCATCTCTTCCGAGTTCTTTGCCAACAGATCTGTGTGGGACGCTATAGAGAGTGTAGACCAGCCAGGCTTCTGGGAATGACTGCCCCTCTCTTCTCTCCTCCCCCCTCCCCCGTGGATGAGAATTGTAGGGGCCAGTTTCTCCCCTTCTTTCTTGTTCTTCTACTCTGCAAGACAAAATCTTTACCCCAAATCCATAGTGATTAATTTGCACTGGGTGTTTCAACGTTTTGGGACAATTTGCCATTCACCTCTCTGCGGCTGATTCCTGCCCCGCTAAGGTGATTGTGAAAATTCAGCAAATTTGATGCAGATTATCTGGCTTCCGTGAGTGGTTGGTTTGGGATGCGGGCAAGAGTGTAAAATGTGCCACGGGAGAGTGGGGGGAGAGATAAGGAGAGAAGGGGGGAAAGGGAGGAAAGGAGGGAAGGAGGGGTAGAGGGAAGGAAGGAGGGAGGGAGAGAGGAAGAGAGAGAGAGAGAGAGAGAGGGGAAGGAGGAGGAGGAGGAGGAGGAGAAGGAGGAGGAGAAGGAGGAGGAGGAGGAGGAGGAGGAGGAGGAGGAGGAGGAGGAGGAGGAGGAGGAGGAGGAGGAGGAGGAGGAGGAGGAGGAGGAGGAGGAGGAGGAGGAGGAGGAGGAGGAGGAGGAGGAGGAGGAGGAGGGAAGGGAAAGAAGAGAACAGAGAATGCATACAATAACTAATCAACTTCAATTTGAATACAAATCTTTGAGTCGGGAGTATTTGTCCTGACCTTTTTCAGTTGAGCTGGTATTTCTACTTCCTCTGGCTACCTCTCCGGGAATGTAAGATCTAGCCTCATTCTTGGAGTTGAGACAGTAATCTCTTCTTAGAGATTCTCTCGGACCCTTGCTGACTCTCTGAGGTTCCAGACGCCCAACTCTTTCAGATGATGGGCATCCTGTTTATGCAGTTGGGTAGCTTTCAAGTCTCAGATCTTGGGTTCCCAGAACGCCTTCGGATATAGACGGCTTCCAGAGTCTTCATAACAAGAGCGAAGGAAAATACTTTCTGAGAATCACTGGTCCTTGAGATCGAGGCAGTATTCAGTCAAGCACACCCTTGGCCGACAGACCCACAATCACACATACATATACACAGGCACATAAATATGTACACAAAGCCCAGACACACACTTGAGCACAGCACCCCAACACATAGTAATTTATCATAACTAGATAAGAGGCTGCGTAGTCCTTTCAGGCCCAGTATTGGGCTGAGGAGGGTCCAGGGCCCTTGACAGCCCTAGCAGCTGAGGGCGGAGAAGGGGGGGTGCACAGGCCCCTCCTTGTGCCAGTTTCTTGGTTGCCCCATTAATCACGGCGTCGCTGTCCAGTTGAGGATAGCTGGGCTCCTAACTCGGCCAGCCGCCAGCGGGACAAAGGGCCCAATCCGGAGGGAGCATTGGGAGGGGGAGGGCACCCCGCAGAGCTCCGGGCGCTGCCGCGGGCAGGGGACGCAGGCGGCTGCTGCCTTCCTCATTCAGCTCTTGGACTCTGGAGGGGAGGGAAACCGGGAGGGAGGGCGGGGGGGCTGGTGGCGCGCAGGGTGGGAGCCTGCTCTGTGTGCCCTAATTCAATTAGCCCGGAGCCCGCACACCAGGAGCTAGCAGGCAGCTGTTCTTTGTATCCCGGGAGCCCATCCATATGGATTCCCCCTCGGAACCACCCTCTCTCACCCCACCCCACCCCCAACCCTGAGCCCCTAAGCGCCACCCGCACTCCTCTCTGTGCTGCTCCGGCTGGCACCGGCCCTGATAGGTCAGGCTCTCTACTCCAAACATCTGAGGTTCCACTCTGCAACTCCTTCTGGGACCTCAGGATCTTTGATGTAGAATCTATAGCCAACCCGGAAAACCTGGGGGACGGGGGACCAGGAACTGGAAAGAGAAACACTTATAAAAGCAGGACGATTATTAGGAGAGGAGGCGTTTGTGTGGCTATATAAATGAAAGAGATGTGTATATAAGTATTAACGTGTGTGACTGTATGTTTAAGTAACTAGAAATGGGCACCAGCGACAAAAATGGTCAGTGGAAAACCACCCTTGTAAAAGACCTCCGATACCTGCTCAAGACACACCATAAACGAGCCTCAACTCCACACCTGCAAACAAAGTACAAAGAATGTATCTCCTCTATCAGAGAGAAAGGACTAACTGTTAACTCAGCCAAAATAAACTAAAAATATTCCAGTTTCCTCTCAAGGACCCAGCCAACTGCCTCACGCTGCATTTCTGCTGTGGTTAAGGAGACTAGGTCGCCTCCTAGATCCCTCACTCTCCATCTCAACCATCCCGTGTTTTCCGAAATCCCAAAGATTTTCATTCTTTTCAAATTATTTAACAGGTCGGGTGTCTATTCCAATTCTTCCGACTCAAGGAAAAAGCACAGAGTCGCGAAATACCAAGCCTAAATGCTCAGCGGCTCCTGGACTGCTGGCCCTCAGTTTTGCAGAAAAAGAAAAACGTTGAGAGCTTTGCAAATAACCAAGGTTTGATGAAGCTTGAACAGAACTAGGAAAGTGGGACCGGACCCAAATTCCCCTTCCGATTTTCGTTCCCAACGCCAGGGATGATAGCCCAGACCCAGAAATTTGGGTCGGGTGGATCGGATCTGAAGTAGGGGTTCTTTACACCCAGAGCTCCCAGACAGGACGAGTCTTGTTTCCCCAGTTTTCTTGGGGTTGTATATAATCTATGAAGCCTGATCCAAGAACCTCAAGGGAAACAAACAAAAAACGGGCAAAGACTCAGATTGTTTTGGCTTCAGAACGCTCAGTCTGCATCCTAATAAACATCTATTTTTTTTTTTTTTTTCTGCTTCTTTCAGCCCGCGGATGCTGTGTACCGGGAAGCTGTAAGGACTTCCAACTAGGGAGGGCCCAAAGTCCGTGAGGTCTTTACCTCGATCCCGGCATAGTGGAGGGGAGGGCATAGTGCTCAAGACTTTGCACTCCCAAGAAGACTAGAGGAAAATCTGTTGTTCTGTCAGTATGTTTATATCAGAGCGTGAGCGCCGGAATGTTACACTGACATTCACGAAGTATGAAAACCAGTCAAGATTGACCTCCAGTGTCTACCTTGGGGGGAGGATTTATAGGAAAACAAAAACAGGAATCGGCACCGGATGAGAAATCGTAGATTGGTGGCAACCTGCAGCGATGACGGGAGTGAACAAGTCTATGAGGTCTCGAATCGTGGAAGGACATTTTAGAGCCCATCTGTTAAGTCCGTCAGTCAAGCACTATCGCTCGGGCCTTGTCCTACACCTAGGCCTGTTCCCTGGTAACTCCCGCCCACCCTCAGGCCCGCCCCGGGACCGAGAAGGGGGAGGCGAGGTGCTGGTGCAATGTTTCCCTCTCTTTCCTCTCCTTCCTGCCCCCCCCCATCCCGCCTCTGTTTCCTCTTAACTCTCTCTCTTCCCCCACCCCCCCTCCCTCTCCACCTCACCCGAGTGAACGGGGCTCATTAAGCGTACCCCCGCGCTCCGTAATTACTCTAATAAGGCGCATGGCGGAAAAAAAAAAGCTGGCAAGGAGAGCGCACTGGGCGCTCATCAATTGCAGCTGTCTGTGCTCTGTAGGGCCGACTCATTACTTACCTGACTTTGCGAGCGGTCAAACGGGCCCAGAGCGGCAACTGCAGAGTGGGAGGTGGAGGCGGAGGCTGTCGCCGAGGCTCCGGCCTCAACCGAACTGCGGTACCTTAAAGGAAGCCGTCCTAGGAGCTAGCTAAGAACTCGTTTCTTCTTTCTCTTGCTTCCTCTCCGCTCTTTTCCTTCTCTTCCTTTCCCCACGACTCCCATTTTACTTTTCCTCTTCTTCCTTCTGTTTCCTCACATCAAGTTTCCCCTTTTTAACCCCTCTCTTTCCTCTTCCCTTCTCTCTCTGACTCTCCTGTCCCTCTTTCCTTTTTTGCCCTCCCTGTCTTTCCTTCTCTTTCTCTTTTATCTCTTTTTCCCATTATCTTTCTCCCCCCACCCCCACTTCCCGATTTCCCCAGGAAATTCAGAGCAGGTTGGAGACGACTATACTTTGTCCTTTGGATCTATTAGGTTTGGGTGTCCTTTAACTTTGTCCCTAGGGTCACAAATGTCAGAAAGATGTTGGACTAGATGTTCTGGTCTATAAAGTTCCTTCCAGCTCTGCTGCTCCACAGCCCCGTTATGTGCAGCCTGGAGGACCCAGGTGTATATTTGGTGGAGAGAGTCTGAGGGGAAGATAGAGAGACGAAAAGGAGGAAAAAAGAGTTGGGAGAAAAAGGGGTGAGTGTGAAAAAGACAAGAAGGAGGGAAATGGAGGGAGAGTAAGAGGATCAGAGGGGAAAGGAAAGCAGCGTGAGCAACATACATTTTTTTTTCTTTTTGGAGAGGGTTTTCCTTTGAAATCTGGTGGAAAATGACTCAAGTCCCCGGCAGACTCAACAGCTGTAGTACCCTTCTCCAGGCCAAGACATTGTTTTCGAACTTGGGTCTTGACCACACCTTCCAGCTGTCCCATAATCCTACACTGCCCCTTGGATCCGTTTGTTCTTCAATCCCAGGTCCTTCATCTCAGGCCGGGCTGATCACATAACACCACTATTCAGAGCAGCTACGAAGTGACTGGGACTTCCCAGGCGGCTGGATATCTTCTGTCCTTGTCCTCGTTGTCAGAGCCTTCTTCCGCCCAACCCCTAAACCTGTCTCCAAGGCAGCACAGTTCTGATCTTCCCGGCCACGGGCCAACTTCTTTAACAACTTTGGGAAACGAATTCGGGCACACAAAGCCTCCCCCTGTAACTAGCACAACAGTTAGGGACTCTTCGGAATAGTCTCCATCTTGCTGACATGTCTCCCGTCTGCAACATTATTAATCTAGCCTGAGCTAGCGCCACTATGGACGGCTTTGGAAACTAGTTCTGGAATAAAGGGAGGAGGCTTTTGCGGAGCTCAGCCTGTAGCCTTCAGCTCAGTACGGCTGCTTAGACCCTTGTGCCGACAAAGTCTGTTAGTCCAGACTAGCTGTCAGTGCCTAAAAGGGTTTCTGGCTTAGACTTTGCTCCCAATCGGAAGTCCTTGCTGCCAAGTGGAGGAGAGGGGTTCCGAGATCCATAGTACCTGCGTGGTTCTCTGCCCAGGGCTGGCCAGCGCAGAAAGGTCTCCTTCCACCTTCAAATCGCTGCCAGGACAGAGTCCCTTAAGCTCTTCTTAGAGAGTCCTAGCCTTCCCTCGTTCTTCATCCCAATGATTCCCAAGAGCAAGTGTAGAAAGTCAGAGTTCATGGATACTTGTTTCTAAGCACTACATTATGATAGAGCTGTAAATCATATTCTCATATCCCCCCAGGACCCCGGTTTGCCGATGTCTCCTGCTTTAGTTTGACTGGGATCTTTGCTGATCATAGGATTGGAACCAACGCCTCTCCTAGGAAATGCATTTTGGCGGGGGTAGGTTGAAGACTGAAGATAAGAGCATTTCAGGGGATTTTGTCAGGTGCCCCAGCCAAGCACACTCTCAACAGTTGCCAAGAAAATTGTTTCTTAGTCCACCTCTGGACAGGCCCTTGGCCTCAGTCCTTAGATCTGGTCAAAAGTTCGGAAGTAGACAGTTAGCTAAGGAGTACTTCCCACTTGGATTGAGCCTTAAGCACCTTTATTTCAATTTTATTTTCTTCTTTTTGTTGCTTTCCCTTACTGAAGCGTCACCAAGGGTAAGGAAAAGTGAGAAACAAAACGAGTCCCAAGAGCCTGAAGTAGTGGGAGGAAGGAGGTCAAGGTGGCTACCAGTGGGGACCCCAGTGGCTACAAGGAAATCTGTCCACTTATCAATCTGCCCCCTTTGATACTATTTTCACCCAGCACACCTAAGGATAAGAAGAGTGAAGATGCATGTGAATACGTGTGTGTATTGTGTTTGGGTCACCAAGTCTCAAGCTGGTCTTGGTTGGATATGCTCTTTGATAACTCTTGCTACCCTAAGAGAAGTCATTCTAATCTTATCTAGGCTAAAACCCTAGGTGCCAACCCCTCAGTTGACCTTGTAAGCCTCAGGGGGATTGATTTATAGGCCAACTGAAGTCAAAAGTGGTCAATCTCAGCTCTTCTTTGTTCCCTTGGGAGTCAGAGAGGGTGTCTGGATCAGAATGGAGTAACGTGCCAAACTGTTCAATTGCACATGGTCCATCCGGTGGAGTTGCTCAGCTCACTTACATTGTAATGCTGAGTAATGAGCATCAGTGCCTGAGAAATACTACTGTTGTCTCCTACAAGCCTGCCCAACAGCCTGGTGTGTGGTTAGAAGTGGAGGCAATGGGGCTTCTATAAGCAAAAGGAGAACACAAAACTTGGGTTCTATTATCTCACTCACCGTTGCACACTCACATAGAAACACATTGTTAAATACATCCACACCATAATACAGTCCTCCCTTACACAAGATCAGATCATATTGCAGTCTTTTAGACAGCTGTCCCTATAGAGACATTTCTCCCTTTACCCACACAAAGTCCATATATATTATATTTGTCACATGAGTCAAATACATGCAGGTTCACCCTGTTACATCCACACTCATTATACACTGGAACAGAGACACCATTATAAACACTTTATAAAGTGACAGGCATACCCAAAACATCCGTGCCAATGGTCAAACTCAAGTGTCCCAATGTCTCTAGAGATAGGGAAGCTGGGGAGGGGGATCTTTGCTACAGAGACCTTCCTCCCCCTTCCTCCCCTCTCCTTCTGGTCCCAGCTGCTCTGCTTTTATTAGAGACTTCTTTATTTGGTGTCCGAAGAGAACAGTGGGGGTGGAGTGTGTTTATATGTGTGTTTATGTATGTAGCTGATGAAACGGATGGAGGCAGCTTTGGATAGAGCGCAGATGGGGCAAGAGGGATATGCCTTAGGGTGAAAGAACAAGGACTTTCTGCTTTATGTCTGGAGACAAGGGCAGTTATTGGGAGAGGAAAAGACTGAGACAGAGAGGAGTATCACAGAACTGGATTGCAACCTGCATCTTTCAGAAACCTTTTGTAAGATTACCAGATTTCAAATGGACTTTGGAAGTTATGTAATCCAATTCTTTCACTATTATAGATGAGAAAAGCTGAGTCCTACAGAGGTTAAATGATTCCCGTGAGTTACTACTCAGGAAGTAGCTGTGTCAGAATTTGAACCTAGGTCTGCTGAATAGAAATTCTCTGAGTTTTTCCACTGCTTCATGTTAAAAATCCATTTGTAAGCACTACCTTAATAATGGCTCTTGAGAAGCAACAGTACTCTTGGAGATCAGGTCTCACCGGATGAGTCTAAGCCTTCTTCACTCTGAGGGAGTATATACTCAGTAGTTATATAGACAGGAGGGAGAAGGAAAAGTATGTACTGAAGACATTCTCTGTTAGGAGCTATTTTCCAATCTGAAGATTTAAGGAAAAGCAGGTTTGTCCTCTGTTTAGGAAGAAAGAGGCATACCTGGGGAATGAAGCCCTGGGGATTAGCATTAGCCCCAGATGACTTGTGTCAAACTAAAGCATTAGGACAACTATCTCCCAAATGGCTATTTTATATAGCTAACAAATTTCTAATAGATTTGATTACCAAATGCAACATTAAATGATTGAGTTTATTTTCTTTGACTGAATTAGAACTGACTACATCAAACTGGAGAAATTGTTGAGGATAAGCAGGTGAGAATTTTCTAAACTCTGTGCTAAATGCTGTTCCTCTGGGGAAGAGTTAAAAATGAGCTGAGGATACAATTGATAGAGTTCTCAAAGTCGGGGTTTATCACAAGCTGAATGATTACATTTGGTGTTTATGAAGGGAAAAGGTCCATAGATAATAAGGACACAAACATATCTGAAGGCTTGCTAGAATAGGAAAGTGAATATCTGTTCCCAAGATTTGACAACTTTTGTAAGCTTATCTTTGGATGTGCTGAACTCTTCGACAGGCAAAAGGGACTGATAGTGCATCTTACTTGTGTAAGTAATGAGAAGGGGGGGAATCATGTCTAGGAGGTTGGAGATATCGAATAATCTAATAAACATTTATTAAATGCCTCACATGTAAAGGCACTGTGCTAAGTGTTCAGGATTCAATTGTTTAAAAAAAATCAGTTCCTGCCCTCAAGGAGTTAACAATCTAATGGGGGAGGGACAATACACAAAAATTGTATGGGTTGTTTTCCAGAGAAAAGAGGGGTGAAGAAGGGGGACAAAGGAGTGGTGTGAAGAGCTAAAAGAAAGAAAGTCAAATAGTATTCATCTCAAGGAAAGAGAGAAGGTATGTATAAGGCCTATGATTAAGCAATCAGGGTTACCTCCTTATATAACATGGCATCCAAAGGTATGAGATAGTTGAGGGTAAGGATTCCACTACTCTAGTTTTGGAATTGGAGAAACTTCAAAGGAATAACTAATGGATCCTGTGCTGAGAATAGGGAAGCTTTTTTTTATATAAAGGGGAATTGCATAGCCAGCATGATGATGAAGGATTATGTATGATTCAGATCTTTTTGGCCCCTTTCCTATCAACACCCAAAGATACAAAATGACCAGATATTGGCAGAAGCATAAGTAGTTTAGAAAAGAACAGAAAAAGGATCAAAGGGGATGAAATACATGTTAGAAAGGACTCCTACAGTGCCAGAAAGAGGCAGGAATAGTTGAATTATAGGGCAAAAAAAGACTTCAGACCATTCTCCTACTGACTGGCACGCACAACATATATTTTCATTTTTACTGTCACAGGAAGCCTCTAAACTACATTAATTTATAGTATATTCTTTCTATTGTCTGGAAATCAGGAAAGTATTTATTCATGAAAAAAGTTTTCCATAGAGATAAAGTACTCAGGCTAGAGCATAGAGTAGCTGTTAAGGAACAGTCCTGGCCAGAAATTTGTTGGGGCCAATGCTGCATAAAAGGGAGGATGGAGATGGGAGAAAGGAGAAGGAAGAAATAGAGGAGGAGGAGAAGGAGAGAGGCTCCTCCCTCTTTCTTGGATTGGGGCAATGAGAGCAAAATTCCTAAATACATGAAGATTGTTTTAGGCCTCCCCCTTCTCTCTCTCTTTTCTCTCCTATCCTATCCCCTGATCACCTCTCACATGGCCTCCCTCACCCCCACCTCCATGTCTGGGGCACTAGTGCCTAAGCTTCCCACTAGTATAACCTAGATCTTCCTTTCCTTCTCCCTATTAAAAGTCTATAGATGGGAGGAGGGGGAAGACAACAATCAACTAATCCTTTAGCCCCTCTCTTTCTCCCTAAACTGGGAGTATCAGGAGAGTTTGAATTCTAGCTCTGAAAATAACTATAATATGGAGGAAATCACTTTCTCTCTCTGGAACTCATTTATCTTTAAAATGAAGGAATTAATAGGGCATTGACTATATTTTCAGATATGGTTAATGCATAAATACACATATATTTGCTTAATTGCTTTTCTTTGTCACAAGGAAGGGTTAAAACTGGAGGTGGATGAGAAATGACTATCATATACATAAGATGAGGCATCAATAAAAATGTATTTTAAAAATAAAATTAAATAAAAACAATAAGTTGAACTAGATGATCACCAAGGCCTCTTTCAGTTCTAGCGATCTATGACTCTGTAATTAAACTAATCCATACTAAGGTGGGTGATTGTTTTTACCCAAAGGCATCTGCTTTTTAAGAGGAACTAATAAATCCCAAAGAAACAATAGTTGCTGGGATTTTAATAAGTTATAAGATGAAGGAAAAACATTTTGAGAGGGGGTGTCTCTATTTTTTGGGCAGGAGCCATCACATCTATTGTTCACCTCATCAATTGTCCTTCCTTTCCTAGTTTCTTCCCAACCCCACTTCTGGCTCCAGATATCCTATCAAATTTTTAAATATTATTGACAACCGTTACCCTGTCAACTTTCCTAGAGTTAGGGATATGCGGGAAGGCATTAAAAATAATAATATATAAAATTTGAATGGGGCGGGCATTGCCTGTATTTTCCTGGAATTACCTAGAATTTCCTAGAGGAGTCAAATCTCCATACATTAGGAGTTTAAAACCAAAGATTTCTTTTTAAGCATCAACAATTGAACATTGGAAGCAAAGCTCCAGGTTAATTGACAGTGTTGTCCATCGTGGATGGAAGCCACTTTCTTCTTTCCCTAAGACTCCTGACGTCTAGTCGACCCTTCGAGTCAGAGCCCGAGGGACTCAAGGATTCTGACATGGGGGCTGGAAGAGTGTAGGAGAAGCCCTTGCCAGGGTGAGGCTGACTATTCCCTTTACCACCCCTACCTCCTCTGTCTGTCCCATTAGTTTCTCTTTCTAGATCGCTTCCTAGACTTTCCTCTTTCTCTTTCTACTGCCCTATCTTTTTGGTTGTTCTCTTCCCTCCCTCTACTCCCACTCCATTCCTTCCTCTCCTTTTTCTTCTATTTCTCTCTGTGTGTCTCTCCCTCTGCCCTCCCCCAGTCTCTCTCTTTCTCTCCCTCCCTCTCCCTCGTTCTCTCCCCCTCTCCTCTTCGCTGTCATTCATCCCGCTCCTCTCCGTTCTCAGCCAATGGAGAGACAGGGCCTAAAACTGCGAAGCTACATCTCACCCAGGCCTTTTCGCTCAGTGATTGATGTCCCAGAGTCAACTGCGAGCGAGAATACGGAGGAGGAGAGGAACAGGCGGCGTTCCCCCTCCCCCCGGTTACTTCAACAAACCCTTCCGTACTTCGCCTCTAAGTCTCCCCGAGCACCCAAAGCGAACCCGAAGCTGGTGCCGGCTGCTCCCGTCTCCGCGGCCACGCTGCGCCCCGAGCCCGGCTGCGCCTCTCCTGCCCCCGGGCCCGCCCAGCCCAGCCCTGCGCCGCCAACCCAGAGGAGCTCAGCCCCCCCGGCGGCTCTTCCGTGCCTGTGTCGCCGGGCCCCCAGCGGGGCCGGGGCCCGGGCGCGCCGGGGGATATGGAACACCTGGCCCCGCACCACCTCCACCCGGGCCACGCCGAGCCCATCAGTTTCGGCATTGATCAGATCCTCAACAGTCCGGACCAGGGCAGCTGCATGGTGTCCGCCTCGCGCCTACAGGACGCAGACTACGGGCTCGGCTGCATAGTTAGCAGCGCCTACAACACCATGACCGGGAGTTATGGGGGAGCCGGCGGCGGCAGCGGTGGCGGCGGGGCTGGCCCGGGGCCCGGGCCCGGGGCGGGAGCCGGAGCAGGAGGCGGCGGTGGCGGCGGCGCTGGGGGTTACGGGGCCGGCGGCGGTAGTGCCTGCAGTATGGCTTCGCTGGCCGGCTCCTACAATATGAACATGGCCATGGGCAGCGGGGGCGGCGGGAGCGGGGGCGCGCTCAGCTCCGCCGGAGTGATTCGGGTGCCTGCCCACAGGCCTCTGGCCGGAGCCGTTTCTCACCACCAACCCCTCGCCACCGGTATGCCCACCGTACCCGCCGTACCCAGTGTCAACAACCTCACAGGACTCACTTTCCCCTGGATGGAGAGTAACCGG
Source organism: Sminthopsis crassicaudata (assembly GCF_048593235.1). Classification (NCBI taxonomy): domain Eukaryota; kingdom Metazoa; phylum Chordata; class Mammalia; order Dasyuromorphia; family Dasyuridae; genus Sminthopsis; species Sminthopsis crassicaudata. Next base: position 576,609,376 of record NC_133618.1, read on the forward strand.
CGATACACAAAGGACAGGTTCACAGGTGAGCCCTGACTCGTGTTCGCCTCCGCCGCTCTCCCCCACCCTCTGTTCGGGTTCCTGCTCTTCTCCGCGCCTCCTGAAATTCCTGGTCAGCTTTTCTTCCCCATCCCGGCCCGTGATTCCCTTTCCGCTTTCTTTGCTCCCAGCCTCGGCCCAGCCCAGCCGGCCCCTTCCCCAGCCGCTACCCACTTCCTCTCTTCCATCTCTGCACCCCCTAGCCCTGGTCCTGCTCAGCCTCTCCTGCTCTGATTCTTGGCTTGCTCGGCCCCAGCCGGGGGATCAAGAAACGGGGAGCATGAGGACCTAGATCTGCGAGATCATTTTTCCCGGGCGGAGAAGAGAATAGAATCTAGGGGCCTGGGTAGGAGACAAGATCGGGGGGGGGGGGGAAGCAGGAAGACGCTGAAAATGTAGGTTTGTTCTCCCGCTCCTTCCTGCTCTCTCAGAGTTGATGGTAGGCAAATATAGACCTTTGCATTAACCCTAGAACAAAACAACTAATTGAAACGAATTCCAGGTGAGCGGAGCTCGAGCTTACTCCCACGTTGTCTCAGATCAAAGCCCACCCGAGCTGGAGAACTTGAGACTTGTGGAGTAGGGGTAACCACCTCTGGGAAGTCCCCTGGCTGAAACCCTGGGGGAGGGGCAGCGAGGCTCGGCTTCTGCCGGCCAGGGTATGAGCCACCTCCCCCACACCTTCACCCCAACCCCTCGGCCTTGTTTTATTTTTGGTCTCAGCCCGGGCTTGCCTCCACTCTTCCCCGACCCCCTGCTCAATGAATAATGCACCGACCCTGACCCGGCCATCGATCCAGCTGCTCTGAGTGCGACTCCGGGGACAATTACACAGTCTCATTTCTTTCTCCTCCTTTCCTCTGTTCTCTCCTCTTATATCTTCTCCCACACTCACTTTTCTAGAGCTGTTCCCCTCCCCAGGGCCCCAACACACACACACACACACACACACACACACACACACACACACACATTTGAACACACACATAGTCCCCCAGTTTGTTTTCCAAACCTGGATTCTGAGCCAGAGCCCGGATGCTGCGGGGCCCTGGAGGGGAGGAGACCAGTCCCCGCTTGCAATGAAAGTTCCAAAACAGGGTTGGGGCCAGGCCAGAGCAGGAGAATGGGGATCTAAGGATTAGCCTCTTAGGTAGAAGTGCCCCCTCCTGTAATTGTAGGAAATGGAGGACTCTAATCCCCAAATCACATGGGGGAAAAGTGAGTTGCTGCTCCCCAGTTCCAAAGCATGGATATTCCTTATCTCTGGAGTCAGAAACTCGTCTGACTGAGAGCTGCAGGGATCAGCTTGGAGCTCTGAGTCCCCCATTTATTCCTCCTTCAGATCCACTAATAATTAAAAGAAGGTCTCTGGAAATTGGTATTTTAGGTCCTAGAAGGATAGAGAGAGGAAATATTCTCAAGCTATCATTGACCTAGATTGGGAGACAGAGAACTTTAGAGTTTGGCCCAGTTTTGTTTCTAGGGGACCTGGAAAGGACCTTGACCTAAGGTTCCATGGTTCTGAGAAGACAGTGGCACAAAGCACCTAACTCTGGAGAGGGATTAAAAGTCGGACTGAACAGAGCCCAATAGACCAGGAATTTACATGAGCAAGGCCTTTAGATGAAAGCTTTACCTCTCCAAGAAGAGGGTCCAGGGGGCTTGGGGGCTCCCAGGATCACAGTAGTGCTTCTTCCTCCCCCTGCTCCTGTGAAGTTGCTCCCTATTCCACCAAACTTCCCTCTACAGTAAGGCCCTAAAGCCTGAGTATACTCAGCTAGGCCCTGTAAGCATTACCCCTCTACCTGCCGATCTTCCCAGGAATATCTCTCCAAAGGATTTTGCTCTCAGAGAATACAAAAGTGTCTAAATGGTGTGTTTATGGAGTAAGAACGTGTATTTGAGCGTGTGTATAAGCTTGAGAGTGAATTGTGTGTTTGTATAAGAAAATGTGACTTGCAGGTTTGTGTGTGATATGTTTGAAATGACATACATTTGTTTCTATGTGTAAGAGTGTGATTATATGTATGCTGTGTGAGAATATACTTATATGTGCCAACTGTATCTGAACTCTAAGAATCGTTGCTCCATTGTATGACTACAGACCCCACTCAGCACCAAATACTGACATTTCCTAGGGGGACTCACTTTACTCTAGTGTTCTGCTCAGGACAGTGGAATGATGGGACTGCTTAGGTTTCCCCCCTGCCATTTCTCCTTCACCGCTCCCCCACCTGTGATCTGTTCCTATTGAGAGAGAAAACTGACAGATAAGGGATTTGAATACCTGTAGAAAGGGATGGGAGGCGGGAGTTAAGGTTTTAGTGGTGGAAGAAAGGATTGGGGAAGGGTTTCCAGGCAGATCTAAGACAATTCCAGATAGAAAGCTTTGTTACCAGGCCTGAGCTTAGCTTCCCATAGCTCCCTGCTCTCCCGGCCTACTCGCTCCCCAGCTCCGGGTCATTAGGGCTCGGCTGTGGTGTATGCCTTTGCCGTGGACGCCTCCTGACGCTGTGCCGCTTGCTTCTGCCGTCTGTCTGTCTCCCGCTCCAGTGGCCCTCTCACCCTTCACTGTAACACGCCGTATAGGTCACCCCTACCAGAATCGGACGCCCCCGAAGAAGAAGAAACCGCGTACATCCTTCACACGCCTTCAGATCTGCGAGCTGGAGAAGCGTTTTCATCGCCAAAAGTATCTGGCGTCAGCCGAGCGCGCGGCCCTGGCTAAGGCGCTCAAAATGACCGACGCGCAGGTCAAAACCTGGTTCCAGAATCGGAGAACGAAATGGAGGTGAGTCTGCAAGAAATCGGGAGCTCCATTAAGGGTGGGTAAGCGACCTGACTTGCTAAAGCTATTCTCCTAAGCTATCTCTGAGAAAGTGTTTCGGTCTACCCTTTCTCCTTCCAACTCCCATCCGAAATGCGAAGGCTCTATGTGCGCCGTGGTAAGGTTCAGGGTAGTAGTCTTTTTTGATCAAACTAGGGACTCAAAACCTGGCTATCCTGATTCACCCCCCGCAGACAGGAATGACCCACTTCGTGTTGATCTGGACAAGATCCTTTGTAGAAAAATGATTGCTCTCTTCCCTGTCACCTCTTTCCCCACCCCAAAGCTCTTTCTTTTTTATCTCTGAACTCGGAAGACCTTGTTGGTTCATATGGATGAAGTCCGCTATGTCCCCTTTTGAAGCAAAAATGACAGAGTATAGACCTGATCATTATACCGAAATGTGTGTTTGTGCGTGTGTATGTTTTGGAAAGTGGTGACGTGGAGTTTGACTGTCTCTGAGGACGCTTCTGCCTGGCGGTGGACAGCAAATATCTCAGAATCAATCCACCTAACATGAAGCAATCTGACTCCGCAGTAGCTTCCTCTCCCCAAGGCTCGTTGCGTGGAAGTGTGAGTGAAATAGATGGCTGGGGATTCCGAATGGGATGCGAAAGTAAGACTCTGCGACTGTAGGCCAGTCCCTGAAGTGGGAGCCAGGCAACTTCGGTCACTCTGGAGTCTTCGAAGAGCTGCAAGGGTAGCCAGGATTCGAGTGGAGGTTTTAGTAACTACCGAGAGACTATTCAGAGAGCCTAGGTGGAAAATAGTAAGGTTCCCCCGATGACTCAATACCCATAGTTCCACAGTGGAGTCGGGCCTTCCCGGATTTATATTCCTGTGTAGTGACTAAAGGAACTCCTTTCTCTTGAGCTATCCGAGACAGCCAAGGCCCACCATCTAAAACTCCCTCCAAACAACACGGCCTCAATAACAATCCTTGCCTGTGGCGGGGAGCAAGTTAGAAGGAGAAAGCTTCACTCGATGGCTTGGCAACCAGAGACCATTTTCCTCAGCAAGCCCCAGCCCGCCTGAGGCAGTGACCGGCTCTGCTGCCTTACCCTGGAGATGGAAAATCAATCAGTCAGAATCGGGGTTGGGAATGATCAATTAAGAACAGATGGATGTGTCTAAGAGAGAACGGGAGAGAGCTATCTAGGGAGCTGGGGAAACATTTACTCTGTCTCCTTCTGTCACACACACTCACAAAACACTTTCAACTCTCTAGTACTCGCAAAGATTGTCCATGCACAAACCCTCGAACACTCTTCCTCACACACAAGTACAGACTTGTACAGTATCTCTCGCGAATTGTGATCGCTCACAGAATGACAAAATCTATCCTCTTGTCTCTGTGTTTCTGTTTTTGTCTGTCTGTCTGGCCTTTCCACCCCACCTCACACAAACCTACAGATACCGGACTGCACTACATTACACCACACTACACTCACTCACTAACACGCATTCTCACGACCGTTCTTTCAGAGCCCCTGGGGAGCGGCAGCTAATGTGAATGGAGTCAGAGGGAGGCGCCGGGCCCAGTCGGGCTGGCTGGACAGAGGAAAGAATTGCAGTTTTCTCTTTTTCTGAATGAAGAAGCTGAATCTGCCTGAGATTCTGCTGTCGTGTCCACAAAGAAGACACGCAGCCCCCGTGGGGTCGAGTTTTCCGCAGTCGAGCATTCCAGGCAGTAGGAGTTGGGGGAGGAGGCTTCCAGGAGTCTTTAGAGAAGGAACAAGGAAGGCATTTTCTGGGAAGGGAGGTGGGAATGACAAATCAGCCCGAACTCTAGGGCTCACAAAAGGCCAAATGAGGATTTGGAAAAAATGAGGTAAAGGAAGAGACAGAGGAGAGATAGAAATAGAGAAAGATGAATATTTAGACAGGGAGCCAGGAGAACCGGAGGAAAGAGAAACATCGCTCTTGAAGAAAAAAACCAAAATAATGTAATAAAAATAATTAAATATTTAATAATAAATAATTAAGCTAATCTTATTCCTAATGAAGAAAAACAAAGATACCAAACTTTATTGTTGTTATTATTTGGACGAAATCCCTTAATTCTTGAAAAGGAAAAAAAAAAATCCCAGACACGTAGAAAATGAGGAAAAGAAGAAAACCCGAAAGAAAGAAATCTAGACAGACTAAAATGCAGGAAGGAGAAAAAAAAAAAAAGAAAAAGGGAGAAAGGAAGGAAAGAAAGAAGGAAGATAGGAAGAAAAGAAAGGAAGAGAGAAAGAAATTATATTAAAAAAAAAAAAAAAAAAAAAAAAGGAAGAGGAAAGCAGGCCAAGAGGGATCTTCGTTTGCTTTCTGCTTTTTGAATCGATCTGCTACAAATTGCTCCTGGAAGCTCCGGGGACTCACATTAGATCCGTTCACCTTAGAGACAGACGTTTGATCTCAGTTTACAGTGAGAAAGTGGGGGGTGGAGGGAGGTTGCATTAGATGGAATATGTGAGTCATCGCTTACTCTTACTGGCTTCGTGGAAACCGGACGAGACTTCCTTGGAGCTCGGCACCGGGCTAAGGAGAGGGAGGAACTGCTCAGATCAAGGAGTCAGGGAACTTTAGGTCTAAGGGTTGGGACTCGAGTGATCGGAACTCAATCCCTTTTCCCTAGGGCGTAAGACTTATTCTGGAAGCGGGAAGTGGCGGGGTGGGGTAGAAGGAAGAAAGTTAGTTTGTTTCTGAGTCTTTGCAGCTCTGAGACACTCAACTTTCTTCCTCCCCAATCGAGCTTTATTCGTCTATGTCTCTGAGGCTTTGCTGGGCCACCTGTCCCTTCTCTCCCTGTCCCCAGGAATTTCCGAGCAATGAGGGAAAGGTCTCAGAAGATCTTTGCTCGGTGGCTTTTCGAGGAAGCCCTATCTCCCGGCTAGTAAGAGAGCCAGATTCTCCGCAGATCTTCTCTGTAGCCAGGGCAGCCAGGGAATCACAAAGCAGAGGCCCCTAAGGTCATTGCAAGTTTCATTCCTAGGCTGCCTAGTTTGAGAGGAAGGCTACTAGGACCCTCTTACTGAGGGACCGAACTTCTTTTCTGTGCGTGAACTCTCCGCACACTTCAACACACACACGCATGTACGCACACAATTTCAGAGTCATTTTCCAGAAATGGCGTGAGACTCCCGCACTTAGGCTGATATTTGTCCTGGCGCTGGGGCTAGAAAGGAGCTAGGAAAAGCAGACAGATTCTTCTCCTTCCACCGCCGTGTCCCCCTGCCTTCCTTTTTAGTACCTCAATGGTGGGGTGGGGTGGGAAACTGAGGTGCCCTTGGGACTGTCCCAAGAATCTCTTTTTTAGAGCCAGGAAAGTAGTGTTCTTGGGAGCAGCAGTTTCCCTGCCTCCCAGGACTGGGGATCCAGGGACAAGAGGGACTAGGTTGCGGGCAGTGGCTGGCTCTGAGGCAGCTTGTCCCCGTACAGGCGGCAGACAGCGGAGGAGCGGGAGGCGGAGAGGCAGCAGGCTAACCGCATCCTCATGCAGCTACAGCAAGAGGCCTTCCAGAAGAGCTTGGCTCAGCCCCTGCAGGCTGACCCGCTCTGCGTGCACAATTCATCACTCTTCGCCCTGCAGAACCTGCAGCCTTGGTCCGACGACACTGCTAAGATCACCAGCGTCACGTCAGTGGCCTCGGCCTGCGAGTGACCTTCTCCTGTCCGGGTCCACCCCGCTCGGTTTCGCTGTCCCCTCCCCTGCCTCTCAGCCCCTCCAGGACGCCCGCCAAAGAAGTGGGAGCCCGGACTTTGGGGTTGCAAACGAGAGGAGCGGTCTCCCCACCCTGAGTCCTCGCCCTGCACCCCGTACCTAGCCTCGGGAGACGGCCCGAGGTCGGGGGCTGTGCCTGGAAAGGGGTGGGAGATATTCCCGAGGGCTTTGCACAGAAGAAAGAGTGAGGACCCTTCCCCCTGCCCCAACCCCTTTTACGGACCACGAGCCAGTTCTCCCTGTCCTTCCCCTCCTCAGTAACTGGACACAAAATGAAACTCGTAGAAAGCCAGCTCGCTACCTGCCTCTGCTCTCCGAGGTCCGGTAGCGGTGTCGTTCAGTCCGGGTGAGCAACCCCACTCCCATCCCCGGATTTATTTACAATGCAAAAGAAGATATTGGAAATAGACTAGGGACTTTCAATCAGAAGGGGTGCGAGGGACCCAACTTGTAGCCTCTAGTCCCCGTGCAGCTTGCCCTCCTTGACCCTCGGTTCAGCTGGTACTTTTCAGATTCTGCTCAATTTCCGTTTATTTTATTTTGTTTTTCAATTTGGGGATCTAGAGGGAGGCCGAGGAAGTGGAAGAAGAGTCGAAAATTAGAGCTTCTAGGATCGAGAACGTTCTGAAGGTCCCCCAAGAAGCCGGTCGATTTCCGATTCATCCGTACTGAAACCCAGAGATACTTTCACAATCATTCGTGGACACCCACGCCACACACAGCAGCTGCATAGTCATACACAGTCACGAAGTTTTGTAATGCAGTTGGGTGCCCATATTATCACTGATAGGAACACACGACGATCGCAATGGCAGCGGTCACACAGTTTTACCCAGATCACAATGACACTCAATGCCCACGATTACTGTTTCCCCATCACTCACAGTCAATCACCCGATTCCACACCCTCAGTAGCAGGTAAGCACAATTTTACATCCTCCACACACATACGCAAACACAAATACAAAGTCCTACACCGAACTTCCCTGTGTTCCCTCGAACACAATGTCCTTCACACAATCTCGAACAATCAGTCTTGCATACAGATTGTAAAGGACAGTCATACATGGAGCCTGTTTGGGGAGGCTAGCTCTGCATCTGTCTTTTTTTGGGGGAGGGGGGTTAAGTTATGCACTTATAAGGTGTTTTCCCTGTACCATTTTATAAAGTGCTTGTGTAATTTATGTGGAAAATATGAATAAAATTATCCGGATCCGGAACCCTGCCCAATTCCTTTTCCCTACGTTTCCTCTCCAGGGGTGATCTGGCCTATAAGATTAGCTTCCAGAGAGTTGCGTGAGAATTTCCCTTATGCAGAAGGGACAGTCGGGAGACTCAGATTGGAGAGACAGGAGCGTCCTTTCAGCATCGTTCCTGTGTTAAAAGAGCGGACTTGTAATAGTGTAAACAGACCCGAAATATCGTTCTGTTCAGGCATCCATATTTGCAAACAAAATAAGTATAGAATTTGGCAACCTAACCCTTGACCCTTTATCTCTCTTTCCATTTTTTTTTGGATTTATCGTGTTTGCTACTCCTTGTCTGTAGCTTTAGCTCAGAAAGAGATCCCAAAATGAAGGGGGATTCTGCTCAATTTAGGTTTAATCTATTTTTAAATGTGAGGATTTGGAGAGATCAATGAAATGGAGGGAGAGAGGGGGAGGAGGATGAAGAAAAAAAAATAATTTGAGCTTTTAGGATAGGGAAATAAGGAAAACTGTGTAGAAGACTAGAGCAGAAACTCAACCCCAACAAACTCACAATTCACCCTATCATTCATACAAACATAATCATCCACATATACTTCCACTCTTTCATACTCACACTTTTGAGCACATTCATGCTTAAACTCCTCAAATGCCCACTTATAAACTCATTTATTCACATATTAACTTCCATTGCTTTACAAAAACACATCTTCATCCTCAACCAGTCAGTCCAATGATCATTTATTAAATGTTTATTATGTGTTATGCTCATATTCACAATCATTCATACATACACACCATTTGCTACTTTATCTAGTGGTTAACTAGGAAAACCAAAGAGATATTACAAATCCAAAAACTGTTTTGCTTCTTTACATACTGTCCTCAGTTGAAAAGTAGAAATATAACGATACACCAAGAAAGTCTTGAATTAGGAGTCAGAGGACCCAGGTTTGAAAAATTATTCTTTTACTTACTACCCATGTGACTTTGGACAAGTCTCCTATGAGCCCGAATTTTTTATCTGTAACAGGAAAAGTAGGACTGATACACTCTAAAGTCCTTTTTATCTCTATATTTTTAACCTTCATAACTGAGTGTAATGTAGAGAAAGTGAAGGAAGAGAGCTCAAATGAAAGTGAGAAAAGAGACCTATTTCTTATGAGTCTCTTATTCCTTGTCTTCTACTTTTCTCGGAGTTTCCATTTTCTATCCTTCAAGATCAAATCATGTGTGTATCTTGATAGTTTAGAACTGAGACTGAAGGCAGGCCTATCCTTCCCTTTTTGGATAACCTAGGCCCAGAGGAGGGAGAAGGATCTCTGCTTGACCTCCTCAATTTTGTAATTACTATGTTCAGTATGCTCCATCATCGTCTCTGGTTCTGCTGGAGCTGCTTATGGAGTATAGAGGACAGAAAATGAAATCCATGGACACTACCCACTTTTGGTGAAATCGGATGAGTTCCCTGCTATATACTTTGTTTTTCACTGCCCATCTACAGCTTTTAATGAGATATTAGTAGTTATTATAAACAATGCTTTGTCCCCACCCCCAACTTCCTTCTCCCTCTTCCACACACAAATTTAGAAACTGAGTAACCTTCATCGGATCTGAATCCAATTCCCTTTCCCTCTCCCAAGACCGGGTCTGGAGGTTCCCATGGGTTATAATAGTTGGGAAAGAAGTAGATCAAGCAGTAATGTTGACTCCCAAGAATATGTTCAGGGAAAGGAATCTTGGGATGGCTGAATCAGACTTGATACCTGATCCATTTGAAACACAGTGCTTTATCATCTCGAAAAGAGTCTCTCCCCCCCCCCCCATACAATGGTCCCCAGAGTTTTCTCGGTCTTAAGAGTTTTATTCCTATCTCCCTTCACCACTATTCTTCCAATTGGGAGGTTCACTATGAGGCAGGGAAGGGGGGAAAAGATTGGTCTCTGCTTTAGTTTTCATTTGTTGAGTTTTTAAAATCTCTTTTGGGGGATTTTCCGGGAGCAATCCTGGGCTTCAGCCTATTGTTCCCAGGTGGCTATAAACTGATTTGAAGCTGATGTACTAGAGGTACCAAGCATGCTCTGATGCCTGACAATCTATTCTTTGAAGGCCCATATCCTGCCCCTTCTCTTTACTCTTTCCCCTTGGACTGGTTGGGGCAGCTATGTACTTTTCTCCTTCTAGTCTTCTCTGTGGTTCCCCGTGGGCGATTTCTGTCTCACACCAAAAGAAAGAGATTCTTTTCTTCCTCCCCTGTACCTAAGTTACTCCCTCCCCAGTTATCCAGCTTCCCTGTCCCAGATTCTTTGTCTTCTTTGTCACTCTCCCCAAGGGTGTATACCCCAGGACAAATGTTTCCATGTTGTCCTAACAGAGGGCTTTAAGGTTGGAGAGACTGGAGGACTCCGAAGTTTGGGTCTTTTTTTTAGACTGGATCTTATCCTGTCTGGACAAGCCTCGGGAAGTCGGGACCAATTTCTCTTCTCTCCTCAACATCTACTAGGTATACTCAAAAATTCGCACCCGGCTTCCAAACCCAGACATAAACAGAACCCTTACCAGAATCTACACAAATAATTTCTGGAGCATATATACTCGTAGACACGCACACGACAATTGAAAAACAAAATCTTCCTTTAAATATTTTTACTTCCAAATCACTCTTAACACAGTTAATGCTCTCTAGAAATAGCAGACATTCCTTCACCCTCCCCAAAGACCATATTCACAAAGTATACATCGATGTAGAAACATGCCTAGATCTACAGAACCTCCCTTCCCTTTCCCCTTCTATAACTCACACTAATTTAGACGAAATCAGACCTTGACATAATCACCATGCATTAATTCCCACATCTGGGGTGGTAGGCCGTTTCCCAGGCTGCATTAATGGGTATAATTGAGCTGTTACAGGAAATTCTACATCCTTTGGGCCAGCGAGCTGGCAAGGCATATTCTTTGAGCCAGAGAAGGTGTAAAAAATTATATCCTCCCAATGATTCTCCTGAAGTAGGACACACAGTACTGAGCGGAGAATTTCCTGTCTCCTTTTCCCCTTCTTCCTTCTCTAATAGGAACTAGTTCCTCCGTCTTGATCTCTCCGCATCCACGTATTTGGCCCAGAGTATCCTTGGCGAAGTCTCTCCCTCGATCCTTGACCTGGTCCCATCAGCCATCCAAGATGTTTTAGAATACGGAGATTGGGGCGAGTTTATTGGGCGAGTTTATTTCAAATAGAGTTCACACTAGTGAACGCTCAGCTCCTAGGGACAAGGGAACCGATCAGCATTTCCACGCCCCCTCCGAGATTTCCTTACAGATTCAATATCCGAAAACCTGAGAAGATCAAATCCCGGACCGGGCGCGTCCGGTCGCAGCAACCGGGAGTGTGGGGAGGATTTAGCCGCCTCGGTAACAAAGTGGGTGGGAAACTGCACTTAGTTGTGAATAGAGGTTTAAGTCTAAACAAGGATGTGGACGAGTCCAGGGAAGGGAAAGATGGACTCATAAAGAGAGAGACAAAGGAGAATAGTGAAGATGAAGAGCAGAATCTGGGATGGGGTAAAGTAGAAATATGGAAAGATCGAGAGCAAAGCAAATGAAAGGGAAAGAGAAAGATGAATAGATGTGGCAGAGGACAAGGACAGGTTCATGATCAGGATCAGAAATAGGAACACACTTATCTCATCCTAGGCTCCACGAAACCAGAACTACCATTCAAATTCTAAATCTCCAATACCTTGGGCTATCGGCGGTCTAAACAGACAAAATGAAATCATTCATTATCCGAATAATAGGAGGAGTCGTGGAAACGAAGACTAAGCTAAAGGAGTGGGGATGGAGGTTAGGGTTTCCCTTTGCTCTGAATGAGTTTTTCTATTTAGATCAAATTCATCGAGTATTGATAAATTGCTGAAGTCAGTTCTGGGTGAAGCTCACTGAAGTTTTGTTTTGTTTTTACCTCGCTAAGCAAACCTGGATCACAAGCCACAGTGCAATCTTGGCGGTTTTGACCCGGGCACCTCCCGGCCTCAAGTAGGAAATCAATCAATTTTTTGAGGATTATGATTCTTTCTGAGGCCCCGATTTAGAGCCCAAACAGAGAAGAGGAGCAGAGAAAAAGAGACAAGTCTTTCCAGAAAAAACTGCCTTTCCTTTCCTTTCTTTGTTTCTTTTTCAGCCTTCTTCGTTCCTTCTTCCTTTCTTCCTTCTTCTGTTCTCTTTTTCTCTTTTCTCTTGTTTCTTTTTTTTCTTTTTCCTTCCTAGTTTCTTCCTTCTTTTCTCCCTTCCCTCCCTTTCTCTCTCCTTCTCTCCTTTTTTTTTCTTTCTTTCTTTCTTTCTTTCTTTCTTTCTTTCTTTCTTTCTTTCTTTCTTTCTTTCTTTCTTTCTTTCTTTCTTTCTTTATCTCTCCCCCATCCCCCTCTTCCTTCTTTCTTTCTTTCTTTCTTCCTTCTTCCTTCTTCCTTCCTTCCTTCCTTCCTTCCTTCCTTCCTTCCTTCCTTCCTTCCTTTCTTTCTTTCTTTCTTTCTTTCTTCTTTCTTTCTTTCTTTCTTTCTTTCTTTCTTTCTTTCTTTCTTTCTTCTCTTTCTTTCTTTCTTTCTTTCTTTCTTTCTTTCTTTCTTTCTTTCTTTCTTTCTTTTCTCCTTCGCTTCACATCAGATCACAGTTTATGCTCCCCTTGCCATAGCAAGGGAATGCGGCTCAACTTCCTAAATATAATACCAGCATTGTATAGTGCGATAAATATGTTTGAGTGTGAATGTGTGCGATCTGTGTCTGATATGCACATGAATGTGTTTCTCTCTAAGCCTATTTGAAAATGCGTCTGTGTCCCTGGTTGTGCTGTGTATATATGACTAAATCTGAGGTTTCTGCATTATTTACGGGTGAATGTGACCAGGATAGTATATCTGGATGCCCCTGTGAGTGAACATAGCAACACAATCGAGGACATTTATATAATTGAGACTTATGTCAAGTGCCTGCACCAAATGTGTTTGTACTAATAGTCTATCTGGTGCCTAGCTCCTTTTGCTCTGTCTTTACACACTTACCTGCACTGTTTACTTTTGTCATCCAGGCCGCCATTTTTCCCTGATCCTCCTTATTCTCTAAGTCCTGCGCATGTGGGTCCGAGGTATGACTTTCAAGTTAAAGGAAAAATTTGGGGGGAACTGGCAAACCCACTTGGGAGCGGCTTGCTGAGAGGAGTCTGAACACGTTGGGAGCCAGGCAAAGATCGGTGCAGCTCTCCAAGGAGAGTTCTTTGAAGGGGACAATATTCATGTGGGTGTGTCCGTTGCGGTCGTTTCTCAAACAACTGGTGTCATAGCTTTAAGTTTATTGTTCATGTGCGTTATTACCCTTACAAACCACTCGCCGTTAGGAAGGCATCTCTCTTCACATACTTATCTACACCTGCAATCCACTTTTCCAGCACCTACACACCTTATATACACTTTTTATAGCTAAATCTTTTCATCTACAACATCCGATGTCTACACTGCTCACACCCGAATTCCTCTATCTATGTCCCCCCACATCCACATAGCCAACCTCTAAGCCTAACAAATTTATTATATCCCCTCCTACTTACATATTTACACTTTTCTCAATTACATACTCTAATTTACAGCTTCCACAAGTACTTTCCATCCATATACCCGGCTCAGGCATCTATATATCGAGGCTTTGATGTAAATCGCGTCAGAGATTGAAAATATTCCCATTCCCCTCAAGAAAACAAAAGACACAGATTTCCTGGTTGATTCATAACTATAAACAGTACACTGGCACCCATATGCTGATGGGGATAATACATCCCTGGTATCCAACAGGAACACAAGGAATCATTCCAGTAGTGATTTGGGGGAATAGGTCATTTCAGCAGTGACAGCAGTGACAAATCCCTGCAACTAATTTCTTCAATACCCAAATCTATTGTATGTGTATAGGAGATAGACGCCTTCTTTCCCCCTTAGAAATACAAATATGGAGTCCGTCGGTCCTTGTTCGAGAGCATAATGGATTTCACTGATTCCCCGAGCAAGGCTGGCTTTAGCTTCCTAAGCAAAGCCTCTTGGTCAGGTCTAGGAAAACAACAGTCTGGGGTGGGGGAAGAGGTTGGAGGAATGAAGTAGGGAACACAGAGAGAAAGAATCTGGGTGATCCCAAAGCTGGGTGAGTTGGGAAGGAACTGAGCGTAAGTTTAAACTCCTAGACCACGGAGATGCTCGCCTGAACAGGCTGATGGAGAGCCAGGTTGGGGGACTTTGGTCAGTACATCCAGGACTTTCCCTTTTTTCACTCTACCTGATTCCCGACTTGCTACATGCTGTCTACTTTCCCTCCCTCTGGATGGAGAGAGACTCTGGATGGAGAGAGAGACAGAGAGAGACAGAGAGAGAGAGAAAGAGAAAGAGAGGCAGAGAGAGAGAGAAAGAGACAGAGAGACAGA